>NC_085022.1:12137920-12437920 GCF_963692335.1 Osmerus eperlanus
GAAGAGGCTGTAAAAGTCAGGCTTGGTAACCTTGTCCGCCCATGGTCACGGGTCACTTGGCAAGTGCACGTCGGAATTCATCTCACTAAGAACCTCCTCTCAGAGGCTATGAGAGTAAATGAGAGGAAATGGGATGAGAGGGTGTGTGTGTGTTTGTTTGTGTACGTGTGTGTTTGTGCGTGTAGGGGTAGGGTGCGTATGAGAAAGAGTGAGTGTGAGAGAAAGAGAGTATTTATGTGTGTGTGTGGGTTTGTGTATTTGTGTGCACTCTTCCGCTAATGGAATATTACTACACTACTGTCTACATTACAGTGTTACAGAGTAAGATTACAGCCAATAATGTTTAGCAAATGGAAGGATTTTCTTATCTGATATACTTTGTTATCAGTTGACTCTTTTTAAAGTCACAATCACTCAAGAGAAAACCACAACATACACCCACCATTCTTATCCACAAATCACCTTCTGCAATCGAAACCCCCCAAATTACACAGTCTGTCATACTGTAGAGGCCTAAACTACTGTAACTGCCACGTCTGTGATTAGACTGTAGTTAGGTTGTGTTTGTGTTCCCTGTATGGCTTCCAACAAAGTTTATCTAGTTGACCAGTTGTGAATTCTAAAAAGATCATTTTTGTATGATCCAGTGTATGAATGGGACCTGACCACTTACTCTGACTTGTCACCTTGACTGGATCAGGAATCTCTCCTGCCTCCTTGAGCCAAGCACAGATTGATACACACAGGTCTGGACCTTTGTGTAATGAACATTACAGACCAGATAGTTACACAACATCTCCAGCTAAAGCCGTGGCCCAGAGAAGGACAATGCCTTTTTGTATTTACTCTCATTTCCTTCCCTAATGAAGTCATAGATTAAAGTGAAGCAACACAAAGGCTTTTTTATGTTTCTGCCACAAGACGCACCTATCCAAACATGCTGCACAAGGCAAAGACGGAGCAATTAACCCTAAGAGGCCAGTTAAGGGCTTGCACATTGACTTTTGCCTGTGCTGTACAACCAGTGGGGTCACACCTTGAACGTGTGGGTCATCCTGTTGTAGAGAGCCTGTTATTTGAACAATCATGTAATGATTGTTCAAATAGATGAACAAACAAATCAAATAGATGTAATGAGAGGCCAGTAGTTTGCATTGCTTGACCAGAACATTGACAAAACAGTATATTTACATTAAGATCAATGCATTTCAAATCAGGCATTGAGAGCAATTATGATCATGCCGTAAGGAACTGTTTATGCTAATTTAGGATTATATTACGTAAATCAATGCTAGAGCCATCAAATCTGCTATACTGTAGAGCATATGAACAGCTTTAAAACGTTATAAACAGTATGTTTATTGCATTTATTTAGATATATTGTTATCAAATATCATCAAAATCATCTGCTCCTCGCTGCCTCCCACCCTTGACCCTATGCAGTTTGTATACCGGTCCAACAAGTCTACAGACGATGCCTTCACCCTGACAATGCACACCGCTCTCTCCCACCTGGACAAAGGGAATACGTATGTGAGGATGCTGTTCATTGACTACAGCTCAGCATTCAACACCATCATCCCCTCCAGACTTGTCTCCAAGCTTCTGGACCTGGGATTAAGCACCTCCCTATACAAGTGGATCTTCAACTTCCTGACGGGGAGGCCACAGGTGGTGAAAGTTGGTGACCGCACCTCATCCACACTAATCACCAACACAGGCACCCCCCAGGGCTGTGTGCTCAGCCCTCTCCTGTTCTCCTTGTTCATGCATGACTGTGCGGCAACGCACAGTTCCAGCCTTAAGTTTGCTGACGACACAACCATCGTGGGCTTCATCTCTGACAGTGACGAGTCAGCCTACAGAGAGGAGGTTGATACCCTGACATCATGGTGTCAGGACAATAACCTCTCTCTCAACGTCAGCAAGACTAAGAAGATGATTGTGGACTATAGGAGGAGGCAGGAGGAGGAGCATGCACCCCTACACATTAACGGATCCAAAGTGGAAAAGGAAAATCTGCCTCAGGTTCCTCCGGGTGAACATGAGCAATGATCTCACCTGGTCTGCTCACACGGACAAGGTGGTCAAAGCGGCCCGGAAACGCCTCTTCTTCTTGAGGAGACTGAAGAAGTTTGGCATGGACTCAGTCATCCTCACTACATTTTACATTTACATTTTAGTCATTTAGCAGACGCTCTTATCCAGAGCGACTTACAGTAAGTACAGGGACATTCCCCCGAGGCAAGTAGGGTGAAGTGCCTTGCCCAAGGACACAACGTCATGTGGCATGGCCGGGAATCGAACCAGCGACCTTCTGGTTACTAGCCCGATTCTCTAACCGCTCAGCCACCTGACTCCCCACTAACTTCTACAGATGCACTATAAAGAGCATACTGACTGGTTGCATCACAGTGTGGTATGGGAGCTGCACAGACAGGGACCGCAAGGCCCTACGTGGTGTAGTCAGGTCTGCTGAGTTCAAGGTCCCTGCCCTACAGGAGACCTACCACACACGATGCCTCAGGAAAGCTGGCAGGATTCTAAGAGACAGACTTCTGGCAGGGATACCGAAGCATTCGGTCTCCCACATGCAGACTGGACTACAGTTTCTTTCCGAGGGCCATCAGGCTTCTGAATGAACATTGATATGGACATTGATACACTGTCGACAGGCACATTATTCACTTTACACACTGTGACTTCAGCTACTGGTTGCACTTTCAGCTACTGGTTGCACAATCAGCAATATTGCACTAATTGTACCCTACTCGTCTCTAGGTTAGTATAGGTTATAAGGTTAGTATAGGATATTATGTGTATTCTAGGTATAGTATACTGTATTGTTTATTATTTTGTATATTTAGGAGGTTTATTATATTATATGTTAGCTTATCATAGGTGTAACCTATTTTCTGAGTACTTATATGTCATGTTATGCCAGGTTGCTTTGCGTTGTCTTGTCCAAGAATTTCAGTGCCCAGTCTGACCCTGTGTTGGTTTGTGCATCTGACAATAAAAGACTTGAACTTGAAATATAATTCTTTCTTTGGGCCTGTTGACATTTACACTTCAAATTCTTAATAATAAATCATAGCCTATTCCATTTTATCCCATATTATTTACAATACAGAACAAAAATGTGATTACATTGTTGGGAATTAAACACTTCCTATTTATTTGCTTAGAGTGGTTGATTGATTGGTGGTTGCCACTGTGCACCCACCTCATTGCCAGACACACTGAACATGTTGTCACTCTGTCACATAAACACGGTTCACTAGTATCAACATTCAATGGTTCCCCACACAGAATATGAGTCCAACCAAACTCAATACCAGTCTGGTGATCCACACTCACTTAACTAGCATTTCAAGACTTCCAGCGACATGAGTTTAAGACATGACAGTTCACTCGACAGGTTGCTAGATTGACGTCTGCAGTTCTTCAGTCGTGTTATGAAAGGACACATCTTCTTCCCATATGCCTGATGTGGTGGTTATGTATAGGTGAGGTAGTTTCCTTGTGTTTTGAACAGCTTCTACCCATTAACAAGTCACACACAGGACATCACTGGGTAAATGATCGACTCATGCGACAGTTATGGGTCTCTGGCTGCAGATGACGGGGGTCTTTAAATACGCAGTAAATTATTTTGCAAGTAAAAGCAAAGCCTGGAGGGTTACACGGGGTAAGCATGTTATTAAAATTCCCTGTACAGACACACATAAACACATTTCAGTTATTTGCAATTTGTGTGCTCCATGCAATTCTGGCGACATATGAGGCCAAACACATACTCTGCATATAGCACATTGGGTCTGTGTACATTTTATTTTAAATTATATAAGGATTGTTTTTAAACTGTTAAATAGATGCGGTGTTTTTTGTCATAGAAAAGTTGTCTAATGTTGCATGCTTTCTCAGCTCTTTGACCCAAAGGCATACACCTGGTGTTGGGTCAGGTTACTGCCTGGCTCCAAGGCTTTCAGGTCAAGACCTGGTGCTTCACAGACCTCTAATCCCTTGAATGGCAACATATTTGACTGAAGGGGCTGGTCCAAGCAATCCCAGTTAACCCTGAAAAAGTACAGCACTCTCCGCAGCTCTCTGGGCCTTTTCTCTCTGTTCTTTCCCTCCTTCACTACATCCCCACCTTCTTCCTTCCAACAAAGTGATGATTTAACTCTTTAAGGATGTTGAGAGGCTCTTGTGGGGCATTAGCCAGCTGAGATTTAGGACTTTAAATGAATTATGATGAGAGTGCATATGTATACACAATAGGGTCCAGTCACATTTCTGTGTGCATGTCTGTGTCTACGTGTGTGTCCATGTTTGTATATGTGTGTATCAGTGTGTGAGAGAGAGACAATCACACAGAGAGAGAGAGAGAGATAGATAGATAGAGAGAATAGAGATTCCTCCTAAAATGTGAAACATTGAATGAAATAAGCAACATGTATATATTTTATATCTTATTTTATAAGATAAACTCAGTAATTTCAGATTTCAATTATCTTAATGACCTCTCAATACTCCCAGGAGAAGGAGACAGGGCATATCTTACTGGCCAATATGTGTCAACACGCCACAATCTGTGGGACAGTGAATGACCTGGACACACACAGCCCACACGCGCACTCACATATATACTGAATACATATATATCAATGTTCATGTTGTGTTGACGTTTTCGTGTATACTGTGTTTAATTGATACTTGATGCTTTGGCAACTTTGAGAGAGATAAAGAGAGAGAGAGAGAGAGAGAGAGAGAGAGAGAGAGAGAGAGAGAGAGAGAGAGAGAGAGAGAGAGAGAGAGAGAGAGAGAAAAGACGGAGGAAGGAAAGAAATATGGAGGGAGGGAGCATGTTTCTGTGTATTGGCCACTTAACTCTTTTGGGACCTTGTGACTTAAACATGTTTCTCTAACCAATGTTCCAGAAAGGGGGCTTAGGCACTAAACACACTCATTAATCTTAATAATATACAGTTATCTGATCACATACTGATCAAGTATGATGTGCCTTTGCCTTTGTTTTAATCCCCATAAAAGTTTGAAAACTAAAACCACAAGACAAAGTCCATCACAATGAACGACAAAGCTCAGAAAAAGATAGATTTAGATTTAACACTCCTATAGTATCTAAACACTGACACTAGCATAACAATGTACTGCAGGTGATATAATATAGTGTTATCAAAGACAATATAGAAAATAATATCCCTCATCTTCTTATCCAATCTCCATTCTCCCCTCAGTGTCCATTAGTGATGGATCATTATATGGTCCTATTTATAGGCAATGCTGTGATAAGTACACCAGGGGGAGCAGTTATACTGCTATTTTCGTTGATGATCCAAGAAGGGAACCACATTGTTTCCTGTCTTAGATTCTTTCACACACAATTATTTCTAAATACGTGATTACATAAAAATACACCTTCTGTTAGGAAGTACACTCAATGGTCATATAAATGGTTTGGCTTGTGCTTGATGCTACTGGACTCTACTTATGTTTCAGAGAGCACAAACCTGAACACCTGCTCTAAATGCGTCTTTTAGACTATAATTTGTAGTTTTCCTGTCCTCCATGATTGTATCATGTCTATTGAGTCTATGTGAAATATCAGAGGCCATAAGTACATCTGTAGGTCAACAGTTCCTCTGAAATTTAAGATGTGATCCCCTTTACAACACAAAATACACCAACTGCCAAACCTGGTTACAAGCTAAAGCTTATTTTGCCTCCCACCTCCAATTAATCTTTGTTAATTCTGCTCCTTTGGACACAATCATGATTAAATTGACAACCACTCTGGCAGTCATTTGACGATGAGCCATCTAACCCAGACCCAATTTTGACTGGCAGCTGGATTGAGATGACATAAGTGGTGGGTTTAGTATCCTACCGTCACTTTGCTGCACTCATTGTAAATGGATGTACATCTTTGTCTTTTTAATGCCGTCTGATTACTTAGTGCTGTCACCCTGTCACTCAAAGAATGAATAAACCAGAACTATGCTACAACCTTTTTTTCTAGCAATGATAAGGCCTATGTGTTTCACCTAGACAGCTCTCTCCAACTGAGTAAAGCGGATCTCTCATAAACGCAGGATGTGTGCATTGTGCATGGTAACAGAAAGAAAGAAAAAAAAACTGGGAACATATAGTACAAGCTGGGATGGACACACAAGTAAGACTGACAGGAAACTACTGTGAATAAAAGGGTACTGGTTAAAGACATACTGAGCTATGTGAAAGTGTCCATGTGTGATTCAGAATCTGAGATGTTACATCCAGATTCATATGCTCATGTCCACAGACGGACTGATCATACAAGGTTCAACCCATTGTTGGTGTGATAAAAATATAAAAGTTTATTTCAATGCGACGTTTTTTGCCACACCTTTTTTAATCACAGTTGGAAAGTAATCTAAACACAAAAAACATGCAGTGTGCCAATCATAGCATATTTCATTCTTTCATCTTTTTATGCATTTTCTTCATCATGCATACTGTACGTTTTGCAGAACTGTAAAATAAAACAAATAACCATATGAAAGTGTAAAAGGCTTGGAGGTTTTCTTTCATCTCTCATTTTTCAGGATCAGGTAAATGGCTCTATTACTCCACTTCTTTAAGTCTGTTATAGCTCCATATAACTGACGTACGGCACAGCCTCCATTTCTGTCCCGACAGTTATGGGGCTTTGGTGATCATGTTAGGAATTTTTTTCAGTGCCCTTGGTTTAATAGGGTGTATGTCACACATCTTTGATAAATACACCCATTTAAAAAAAGTAACAGAAAATGCCACAGAAGCAGCTTTTATCCCTCCCTATTCTGTAACACAACTGCTACTTATACCTCTGATTATGTTTTTTAAGGACATGACAACAAAACCACTTATAATCTGAGTGACAGCTGTTTTTTTCTGATTGAGTGGTTTTGGACAAGATTATATTCAAAATGTTGCTTTTGAAGAAGAAAGAAATGTTGTTATAGGCGGTTAGAGACATTGTGACCCTTTAATGGTGATCACTGAACCTTGGCTTTCAGGATCTCTCTCCTCACCCTTAACTTCCTGTCTTCATGTTCCTGAACTAAAGGCAGGGGCTTGCATGTGTTTGGACTCTGTAGTCCGCTCCTTTCCTCTACCTGACTCAGTTTTACTGATCTTATCAGTTTGCTTTTTATAAACTTTGTACTATCTCCGATCTTCCCTGTTGAGTATCCTCTCTACATGACTGAAATATAACATTAAATGGGTGTGAAGAAAAGACAACTGTCTGTTTGTTATTTGTTACTGTTATCAACACATATTTAAGCGACAACCTTATAATTTACCTGTTGGTTTTTAAAATAGGAAATACATTTTGTTCTTTAAAGTTAGCCTTTGTTTTGTAATCAATAATGTGTTTGTGCTGTACATGCACATCAACGATGGTTTCGTTTGCAGACTAATAATAGTTTTATATTAGTGAGCAGACAACTTTGGCCTCAATATCTCTATAACTGAAAAGTTAGTGGCCTGGCAGAGTATTTTTTGTAAGGGGAAATTCTGAGTTTTCTGGGGGGGGTTCTTGTGTGAACTGTGTTACACAGTTAAGGAGAGAGCTGACATTACTGATAGCACGTTGACTTTCTTTAATATAGTCATACATTACAATTGAGTCAAAGAGAAACCGTATACGATATATCTCAAACTATTTTAAAAGGTAATGTGTATTTTAAAAGCCATGGGTATGGCGTTTAAAAAAAATGCTGAGTACGGTGGACAGCCCATAAAGATGAAAGACCATTGTTTCTCTGCCATGACCCTTGCTTCCTAGTTCTAGGTTCTGTGCTTTCTTATCATCGTTTGTTGTATTTGTTTGTCTCTTTTCATTACCAGGACAAGGATTCAAACTCGTACTTTCACACTATCATGGTTAAATGCCTTTTCCATACACTGTAAGCTGTTATTTGTTGGGATCTATTAAATCAAATATTTGGCATAAGACCTTCATTGACATCACAGTGCAATCACTTTAACATATATATGTGTATGTATTATGACTATGATCAATTATCAACCGAATTCTGATTCATTTAACAAAATTTCCCTTCTTGCTTTCAGTAGAGATTGCAATGTCTAGTTGAAAGAAAGAAATAAAAAAGACTACAACTCTGTGATCAGTGAACTGTGACTGTCACAATAAGGCCCCAGTTTATTTTGGATTCAGACCATTCTTAGTCTTAGCTTGTGAGCATTTGTAATGGGGTGGAGGTGGGGCTAGGAGCCATTTACTCTTCTCATTTAGCCCCTTTTCCCAAATCTGAAATACTAATGGTTACCCCCCATTTTGAGCTCTGTGGCTCAACCCCCACTGGAGACCTGTTCAGGATCTCCAGTCAGGCATTTGTGTGTGCCTAGCTTTCTCTTTTCTTCTGCTCTTAACCACACAGGCTCGACTTCACAGGACAGTCGACAGCCCATGGACAGCAGATGAAAAAGTAAGGCGGCATATCCCGCGCCTGTTAAGTCCTCAACTAATTAGCAAAAATGGTCTCCTTTCTTTTCTTTTTAAGCATTTAGTCTCGGGGGGGCGGGGTGGGTGGAGGGGCGGGAATGTGAGAGAGAATAAGATAGAGATGGAGAGAAACAGAGAGGAGAAGAGAGGGTGAGTGAGGGAGAGGGAAGAAGAGGAAGGGGGTGATGCCGAGAGCAAGAGTGGAGGGAGATGGAGGGTGTGACTGAGGGAGGGTGTGACTGAGGGAGGAGACACGTCTGAGCTCTCAGCTGGGCTGTTTTGAAAACACACTTTTGAAAGCCTCTCCCTTAATTCATGCCTTTTGTTTTTGGCTCTTTTGTGTTTGCCAGTTTGACCATATAACATCATACATCTGGTCTATAGCTTGTTTGGGGCTTTCTCACTCAGGGACCCATTGGCTCCTCCTGGGCTCAAATTCGAGTAACATAAAAGGGTCTAAAGTGTGGGCTGGGGAGACAAACGGAGAGCCAGAAAGGGGAAGTGAGGCTGAGAATTTGTGGAACTTGAAGGAAAAAGCTGAAAAGCGTTCTCCTATTTCCTTCATTTCTGTCTCCACTAATTCATGGACAACACCACATCATAAAACTATTTTTTAATAAAAAATGTATATACATTAGCACAGTCTATACGTATAGTGCTGTACGTACATGCATTTATGAAAAGTGATATCCATGTTGAAGCAGAGCCGAATGGGCACTATTAGTATAAATTGTACATATAGCTACATCAAACTTATTTCCTGCTGTTTTGGAACATGATCCCAGCAAAGTGTGTGTGTGGGGGGTGTCAGGATGATGTGGGTAGAACAGGGAGGGGGAGGCTAGCAAGTCTTCGTCTTCCTTCTGTAAGCTCCTCTCTTGACATCTCTGTGTGTGGGATGAGTTCTCTGTGACAGGGTCAGGCTCACATTTCCATTTGAAACTAAAATGTCATCTAAAGATGCTCTTTATAAAATGCTTGGATAAATCTTAAATCATCACGTCTTCGCAACTCGTAGCATCTAGCTATACTGATGAATGCAATGCATATATCATACTAAATATAGATAGTTCAATATTTTGGATGTTTAGTGACATACATATTTGATTAAAATGCCAAACTATGTTTGCAATAATTACATTAAATAAAAAATAAGGTATGAATACCTCATAATTGTGGAATCAATTTTAACGTATTGCAAGTGAAGCCAGCATTCAGTGTCAAGCATTGTCTATATTAGGTCTGTATTAGGTTGTCAAGTTCAGTCAACCACATAGAAACAGAGTGACTGAAGGTGGGGCAGAGAGCATGGCATCCAAAGACCCAATGACTAGTATTAGGGATGCAGAAAACAGTTCTTCACCAGAGTAGACCTGAAGTTCAGTGTGCAAAGTTTAGCTGGGAGACTTACCATGGAGGGTGGGAATGAACACATCTTAAAGGGATTTCGTCAATAGCCCAAATTGGCGGCTTCACTCCAATGAGCAAAAAAAAGCAAAGAATGAAAGAGAAACGGGTGCTTTTTCTCACAGTTAGCTGTCACCTATCTCACATAAAAGAACACAGGATGGGCTGAGTTAAGCACCCCAATATTCACTCATTTGAAGGGCTTAGTCCTCAATGGCATGGCCTAAAATACCCATCACAGGCTCCTGGTATTGAAACGTTTTCTTTTTTCTTCTTTTTTCCCCCTTCTCAACTCCCCTAGAGCATGAATAGCTCGCCAGTGGGGCTGAACAACCCACCTTTTCTCATTAGACTGCAGAGAAGGAATACACTGTCGCATCAATAGAGGACTCGCTGGTTAAAATATCATTAGCCTGAATCAGCATTCAAAAACAATTTGCCTGTGGTCAATTAGAAGGGCTGCAAAAAGACAGACTGCACTCATCACTCAACCCCCAAAAAAGAAACAATTATGATGTAGTATTATTGAAATAGAAAAATTCTGCCATTATTATTTCAGAATAAATTACAGAATGGTCTGTGGGATTTGAGCACAGTGCCAAAGGTTAAATGGGCAGGTCATGGAAACTGCATGTGCTTCAGTCCATGGAACAGTTTTTATGTTGGGTAGTTCAGATTGCTGAAGCTACTTCACTGCAGGCCCTAATACCCCAGACCATGAACATGAACACACACTGTTTTCCTATGCCTGGGGTAGCTACACCTCATAAGCACCTGCAAGCTCATAAAGGCGTGTTTGGTCCTCACGCTCCCAACAGCACAGTAGATAGGAGTGAGTGGCTTGGGGCTGAGGCCTATAAACCTGGGGTGTCCAGGGAGTAGACCCAATAAATCAATATGGGAAAAAGTAAGACAAGAAAAATACCTTTAAAAAGACAGACTTACCTCGTTCACATGTTCGAAAGCTTGCCCACATGCAACCATAAGCTCACATCTATGCAGTAACACGTACAGTACGTGTTCACTCATGCACAAAAAAACAAACACTCGCCCAAAACACACACATGCACAGACACACACACACACACACACACACATACTCTCAACACAAAAAGCTTCCCGAAAAACGACCACTAGCCTCCACCCCAACAACAAGATGAGAGGAGAAAAGAAACCCCAACTAAGCAGTGGGGTTATAAATTAGGAGCCGTCAGTATTACAATGTATATTAATAGTCACACCTCTTTTTAATGAGTTTGGCATTGGCAGCTGAGAGGAAATACAAGTCATCATAGCGCTGCTCATGCACACCCCGATGAAAGAACCTATAATAAATCTTGTGAGAGCAGGGCTCACACATAAATATGTATCGCATAAGGCATCTGTTTTACATTCTGCATATAAATCAGCCAGAGTGCTGAATAGCAATGAATCAGATGCTCGACGCTTGATTTGATAACAAATTGACTCTGAACTTGGGAGGGGAGAATTTAAGGCCCCCTATGTCCAATGGGGGAAGAGTGGGTCAGGTACGACCCATGAGACTCCATGCTCTGCCATGCACCCCTCTCTTCAGGCCCTGGGATGCTTTCCTGGAAATTATATTGAGGTCGGATGGGGAGGACTGCAAGGACGAAGATCTGATCTTTCACAGCCTCATGAGGCTGTCTGCTCATGACCCATCACCGACCGTGTCCTTAGCTCTTCCTGTGTTGGTCTGAGTATCAGGCTGTTTTGAAAAAAATGGTTCTGCAGACTAAAAAAAACATTTGAACCAAAATAAAGGGCCTGGGGGGTATTCCAGAAAGCAGGTTATGTGACATACCCGGGTAAGTTAACTCCCCAGCTGACACCCAGCGTTGTAGCAACATTGCCAGTAGGTTGCTGCCACATTGTGAATAAGCTGGTGGGTTAACTTACCCAGTTATGTTGCATAACCTGCTTTCTGGAATACCCCCCATGTCTAAGTTTGAGCTTCTGACCCAAAATATTATTATGGCTGTATATCTACATCTATAGAGCACTAGTCAGCTCTGCATGTACTAAACTTACCAATTAGTGCTGTTGCTATATGGCTATCCCCTTTAACCCAATTCAGAAGACACTTCCATGGCTCTGCTCTTGTTTCACTTCTTGCTATACTGTGAACATTGCACATGTAGTGCACATACTGTGAAAACATAAACATCACATGCAGGATGCAGCTGTACTTCTCTAAACTTTTACTACTTAGGTGTGCAATTAATTCATGCCTGCAGGTGACGGTGGCCTCAGAGAGAAAACACATCTCGCCAGATTAAGTTTTTCTCAATTACAAGCTTACTAATGATGGTTTTCCATCTTAAACAAGGTATGGGAAAAATTGAAGAATTGAGAGACAAGATTAAATTAATAAATTGTTTTTGATAAGTGAATGTTGCCTATTATGGTGCTATCTGTGATTATTGTGTTATTGCATTGTATTATATATTACATTATCAGTCTATATGGAGGTCATTTCATCATGCTTGCAAGGAACAAGTTGATTTGTTTCAATTATGCCACACTTCTTTCAGCCATGTTCAGATGTTAACCTTACTTTTCAACATACTTAATCATACTAATTGTGTATTAGGTAGCTACAACAGCACACAGCTGTAAATAATCAACTCTCTGATTAGCTTTAGATTGCAAATACTTTGGGGGGAATGTTGTGACCGACCTAAATCAACAGTGTGTCAACTTCTCTTTCCCACTTCTCCGCTGGAAAGATTGAACTTGTTTCAATTCTGTGTTGGAAACAATGTGAGGATTTCTTTCAGATAATTTCAAAGTAATCAGTGAAGAGATTTTGTGATATGATATGTGAGTTGGAGGTCATGGATGCAGATCATTCAACAAGCATGTTTAAATTGGAAATCTTAAAATGTTGTACAAAAAGGAGAAATGGGGATTCTCCTAAAACAGGAACAACCTACCAAATAGGACTCCTCTCAAACTAACAATCTTGTATTAACAGCTGGGATGTGATACCGTGCGTGATGTCAGTTACCCTGGGAGCTTAATGCTACCATGTTGTTTGTTTATACTCTTTGGTCTAACTTTCATTGTATGATGAATTGAGCTTCATAGTTTGACTTGAAAGGGAACTTTAAACTGAATATTGTGGCTATGTGTAGACATTATGTTATTTATGGTAATCAAGGTCACTGTTATGGCACCAATTGCAGAAACCATGGATTTCTATAGAAAATGAGCAAGGATTTTTTTTAAATGCTTCTATTATTACCTTGGGATGTATTTTTCTCTAAGAAATAGGTCTTTCTTTGATGTTTTTGAGAGATACTTACACAACAAAAAAGAAACAGTTGAATGTTATACCAAAATGTTACCAGTATTTAAAGCTGAACTGTGATTTTGCAGTATCTGTGAATTGTACATGACATGTTGTTCACTTTTTGTTTTCTCTAGAAATCTACATGCACTTTATTAGTAATTTGACTTTTAATCTAGACTGAAAGAAAAGGCAACTCAGTCGTTCATTACTGAAGACAAAATTAGAGATGGACAAGGAAACAAAGGGAGCGACAGATATGGAGGAAGGTGGAATTGTCTTGCAGCTTGATCCACACCTGCACACTCTTCATGGCAGCATGTTCTGCTCGGGTCGTCTGTTGCTCGGCGGGAGTATTTGGGAATGATTAATTGCTCTGTCTTGTGAATGGAGCTCTCAAAACAGCGGGATCCTCTGCATATGTAAATACAAGCAGTCTCAGCGCAGCACTCTGGAGCAGGATTAACAAAACGAATCTGCTCCCAAATTTCGACCAATTCACAAATCTTCTCTATTATCGCTGACAACTCACTGACATGAGAGAAATACATTTTAGCTCTAATCAGATCAAATGCGCATGAAGTTATTAAGAGTGAGTACATTTATGTCTCCTCCGCACCAAAGTATCCATATGAAAGTGAGGAGTATAGTAATACGCACATTGATATTGAATACTGGGTGACACACTGATGTATAAGTTAAGGCTCCAGCTTTAACTGTTGGAACACATAAACTTTGACCTTTTATTTATGTATTTTTTAGACTAGAACCATTGTTTTAATTTAATGAGCTTTTTTTTAACCTAATGTGGCCTGGCATGTTAATTTATGCTGTGGGGATATGTGTTTGTGGGTTCTGCTATACACCTTTCTTCAGGAAATGGCTCAATTATTTCCCAATTTTTGTTTTCATGCATATGGAGCTAGCTTGCAGTGAATAGCTTACAATATGTTATTCTACACCTAGTTACTGTGAAATAGTATGTTTGTTTGAGTCAAGGTTAACCCAGCATTGCACAGTATTTGTAGTGAGAGTAATACAGATTGGAGCCAAGAAGATATCCTGGATAAGCTTACAACAGGTTCTTTGTGTACAGTCTACTTCTTCTTAGTGTGAATTAAGGGATTTTCATTCCCTTAATAGCCCATTAATTTCTCGTCAATGTGTCCCTGGGGTTTAACATCACTTTAATAGTTATTCACTTTGACCAAAATGTCACCAATCTACTATAAATCTGTGAATTAGGCCTATATTACAAAATAATCTTTTTTTAAATTTTTACCTGAAACTAAAACCCCTCCTAATCAGACTATTATCAATTATGAATAGACAACTCCCAGTGGTGACCCATATGAAATGTTTTTTTTAATCAATTTATTAAAACAGACACCCTCAACTTTGTATTTGGTAACATGTGGGACATCCAAGAAAAAACATTCAGAGACATTTAATTGAGATGTGGAATTGTTGACGATATAAAAAGAGGGAGGGAAAACAGCAGCTATAATGCAAGGAAGGGGGTTTACTCCCTCGACAAAATTAAACCCAGAAGAAAAAGAGTCTACTTTAGTCTAATTTAAAGGGGAAATTAAGTTTTATATTTTGATTGTCATTATTTTCTGTTTTCATCACTATTGGAAGTGTACTTTAAATGTACTGATTACTCCTTGACAACTTTTTAATATATGTAATCCTTGTACAATGCATGTTTGTACTTTATGTAGGCCTGTAATATGTTTTTTCTTTGGAACTTACTGCCTGTTCACACCTGAGCTACAGTAGTTAGCTGCACTAAAGTGTCCTCACTTTAGCTGTGTGTCACTGAATGCATTATGTTCTCTCAGCTCCATCTCTCATACATGGTTCACCCTAGGAGCCTGAACCAAATGCATAATTTAAAAAGTATTTAATCTGTGATGGCATTCCCATTTGGTTGCTAGCGGACGACACTTTATGGTGTCAGCTTTCGTCAACAAAGGTCAATTCCAGTTTTTCACTATAAATGATACAGCAGCCAGGGTTCGAAATGAGAGGTGGCTGGGGTTCGAGACTCTAAAGAGACCCACAATAATGTTTTCATATTTTATTATTGGAGGGTGTATCTATCTTTTTTTCAGATGTAACACGTCAGTAGGGCTTGATTCAGGTATGTGCCATTTCAGGTGTGGATATCAGGTAGGGCAATATTAAATTATTGTTCAAAATTCCAAACAAAATCCAAAGATTTCATAACATAAAAAAGGAAAAGATACAGATAAGATATATGGAAAAAGTTTTAGGGAGACCCCCATGAGTCTAAGGTCATTTTGAACCCTGACAACAGCAACTGTTTCAAGTAAGACTGGAAATTATTAGATAAGGCTACACATATATTCTTGTCAAACAGGTCCACTTAAATGGCCTGCATGGCAGTGCATATTGCTATTATCTTGTGCTAGCCACAATCAACAATCTAACCTTCTTAATGACAAAGTCAGGCACAATTACAATTACTGAAAATTGTGTGAAGCAATTATCTTCTGTACCTGTGTGGTATTAATGAAGATATACACTTTCTTGGCATGGAGACTTTTAGAAGCTCAAACAGTATTTCTTTGAAAAAATGAAAACTGTATTTTTTTTATTAATAAAGTTAGCTAACATAAGTTAAATGTGATAATTTGAACACCGGAGTAATTGTAATATTAAATTAGTAATATAATAAACATTATATTATATATTACACATTGTCTAATTGCACAAACTAAGCTTATATGTGTGAGGCCAAATCTGGCATGTGTTTGCTTGCTCAGCTAGGCTAGTAACTAACATTATCGGTTGCACCCCTTTCCCCTTTGTTGTCCTACAGTAATCAAGATTTAACTTAATGTCAAGATTGCAAACTTATTCAGATGAGGAGGACACGTTACTACATCCCCACAGTTGATGCAATCAGTGGCATCAAGTCTGGTGGTGGTTGAAAATAATGTAAAATTGTAAATATTTGGTGGGGTGACTGCTGCAAAGAGGCTATGTATTATATGAATTCCCACGACAAGAGGCAAAGGATAGTTTTGTTTGTTTCATATCCACTAGGCAAAGTCATGATCAGTCTTTGACAGGTTTTTGTGTGAAACACTAGAGCTACCAAGTAACATAAACCCAACAATTTGTAGACAATGCAGATGGTTGCAGTTGGCTCCAGACATTCTTAAAGTTTTTTCTGCCCAAACATACATCTTTGTGTATAAATCTCGATAGACTCCTGGCCCTATGGATACATTGTGTTGGGCCACACCGAAAGGACATCTGATGACACAAAGTCCATCACTGAGAGAATAAAAAAGACGTCACCTCGCAACAACCCAGTGATAAAGGATTTCTGGGCATGGTCGAAAATTAAGACTGTAACAAGGTCTCGGGCTCCTAGCCTGACAACCATTTTCTTTGATATTTATCATCCCTCCATGCCATTGGCTATTACCCATGAACTCGCTGTCTCATGGCAGGCAAAGAATTTATTGGTGCTCCATTATTAGGGGATTGCAGGGAAAGAAGGGGGAAGCACTATGGTTTTCTGAGGATGTTACGATCGCCTCCTAGATTATGCCTCTTGACAGGTTTGTCATCCCTGTGCACTGATGTGCTCTGCAGAGTGCTCTGATATCATTAGCTTCATTGCTCCTAATGTGTCTGCTCCTCTCAGCAGAAAGACAGGTCATATATTGTGCAAATAGGTGGATATGGGCTAGAGATCACTGAATAAATGCTGCCTCTAGTCTCTACAATCCCTAGCCTATAGCAGGGCTAGCAGCATATAATCTGTGTCTTATACCTAAGAACAACAGTTACAATTGTTGAGTGTTCCAATTTAACAACAAATCTAAATGTTAAATATAAAACATATATATTTTAAGCAAGTATTACACTATGGGATATGAGTAAACATTGTAAGGTTGCCACTTCTAATTAAAAATATCCACAAAAACAAATATCCAAAAAGGGTAACTGACTATCAACACATGCTCATGCTTACAGTATGACACAAGTGTAATTGTGTTGCTCTTCAGTACTTTTCACTTCCTCCATCACTTGTCCTCTCCAGGATTCAATCTCAGGCCCCTCTGACTGGGTGTAATTGACCATCACCTTTTTAACCACACGTGTGGTTAAATCTAGTTTTTCTATAGTAGGCTACTGATGGATGGTATTGAAAAAAACAAATGAATCCCAATAAACTCACGACGCAGACCCTGCTATAGTTAATATGGATTCAACTTCCACTCATTGTCAAAAAGTATACATCAACAGGCACACCTTGTGTGAACTGAAAACATCCTAAAGGTCTTCACCAGACTCTCCGTTAGCGTCTACTAGCATGTTAGCATTCCAGTCTAAGACCAAGAGATCATTCTTCTGGGCCTTCGTTCCTAGTGAATGAACTGGCAGGAGGCTGATGGAAAGTCCAAGATAAGGATACGCTGAAGCTAGGAGAAACGGCTGTTGAGAATCTGGTGAGGGAAATTAAACCAATTGAGGAAGTCGCTATTTTTCTCGGACCAACGTGAGTTATAGGCTAAGACAGGGGGCGCATATTTTTGTTAGGATGGAGAAGGGAGTTGAAATGAGCGAATATTGCTAAAAGAGCGGCGCTCACATTCAGGCAAAGACAAAAGCTGGAAATGAAATAACTTCCTTTCCCCAGGAAAACACAGCAGCTCCTGACAGAATAATAGCAGTTGAAGAGAGGGAGAGGGTTCGGCAACATAAGCCCACAAACACAGGAAACCGTCCAGCCGCCTGCTTGACTTGTTAAAAGCCAACAGACACACGCTCTCCCTAGTTGAAAGAAAGAAGCTCACACTGTCATGCACACCATGAAAACGTCTGTGATGAAAACTTTGTATTTCATATACTATACATTCAAATGTATTGCTCTTAAAATATACACCATATCCAGCATTTACTCAAATTATACTGTACATGATATGCTATTGAAACACAATCTCAAGGAACATAATGAACTCATAGAACAGTCAGTAGGTTACTGTGACAGAAAATAATATTAGAGCAAGATTTCAACATTACAATAGCCTGTAAGATTGATAAGACAGAAATTATTTGAAATTGAATTGAACCCAGTGGTGCTATATTTTACAGTACGTAGCTTCACTGAGCAGTTTTTCCTAAACATTTCCACTCACTGTTGAGGCCATGATCTCACAAGTCAGGTCCCTATTAGGCAAATAAGGACCTATAAATCTTTGGCACATCATTAATGAGGATTCTTCAGCTGACTGGTGTTAATTAACGAAGGTTAAACAAGATGTGAGGTGTTGTCATCCTTCTATATATTATTAGGCTAGTATCTACCCTAGACAAGCCTGGGCGACATAATGAAGATCTACATAATGAAGACCTCCATGCAAAATCCAAATAAATCCACAAACCAAGCAATCCGATGGACTGGTGCACTTATTATATGAGTGGTAAACAGTAGTGTCTGCTATTAAAATCACCCTACTGCATACATAGCATCTTTGAGAGTATTTTAACCATGGGTATTCACACAGAATAGTCTGGGGGAAGGATTGCATGACCCTTGTTTGATGTCCTGGACTTGTTTACTCTTTCAAAGGTGTTTTCAATCAAGCAAATGTGTTTCCCTTGTAATATGGGGCAGATGTATCAGTGTAGTAAAAGTTAATTACCATATGTTTGTGAGTCCTGTAAATGGAGATACTTGGTGTTTAAATCTAGGATTATTAAAATTACTTGATTCTGTTGGGCAATATTTTCACAATACTGTAATCTTGTGTTGACCTTTCTTCACACAAGTGAACAAATCCAACATGAGACTACTGCTACATCAAGATAAATCAAACCTATATTGGCATGGCTGCAGTCTCCTAGTTTTAACAATGTTCATTCTTTTAGACTTGACATGGAGGTGTAACTACAGATAGTCTCTAATGTTGAGGCTTGACCTGTATGGGTTATCATCTCTGTCCTGTATACCCAGTTTCCCTCTTCCCATGAATCAATTGTCTGGTAATCTTTTAGCCTGGATTTGAATTGTGAGAAAACGACCCTTTACAGTTCAGTCCTTTAATAGCTTGGACTATTATTGGCCATTTGCTTTTCTCACGTGAAGAAAAGAGGGGACTAGTAGACATAATGAAGGCAACCACTTTCTGTATGTCCCAGCTTCGTTGAATTTGATTTCAAATCAATATATATGAAGGTTCCATTTACGGTTTCACAAATATGGACAGCATAGATTATGAACATATTTCAATTACGAAGTGTTGGGTTGCGACAGGCATTCAATGGAATAATGTCTGAAACTGTGTTTGACATGTAATGCATGAGTTTGTTACCAAAGAGTGCATCTCTTTTTGTTGCTACTGCTTTTGTGTGTAGTAAACCTAAACCTTGGCACAAAAGTTAAATGCCTACCGCTAACACATTGCCATTTTGTTCCATTGCTACAATGCCCAAACAAATAGACTGTGAAAGTCTTATAATAATACAGTTACACTGACAGTAATTTGTGTTTTCATGGTTTAGGAATTCTCCAAGTTCTCCAAGGAAGGCATGCTCCATCTCATAACCAAATAGGTCTTAAATACATAAGGTGATTATTAAATAATTATTGGTTTAGTTTGTAGCATCATTCAGTTTAAAGTCGTAAATATATCTAAATCCTTTTTGGTTGTTTTTAAATGCTTTGTGCATCACATATCCTGTTGAATGATAAACTATTAACATGGTTAAGATGATCATTTGAAGCCTGATGGGATACAGGAGTGAAGGTTCAAATTCCGGTCAGCTTCTACTTAATCTGCCTTTTTTGAGATAATCTTGAAATATGTACATGGTAGACATACTGTGCAGGTATACCCATCCATGCTGTGCCAATGGCTCAGTAAATCTCATAAGAAGTTTTCAATGCACCCAACACACGTCACCTTTATCATAGCAATATGAAAATGCAGTACCACGGGTTCCTTGTAAATATACATGGACATCCAATGATAAAGAGTAAAATGCTGAAGTTTAAATATTACAGATCGTAAAGAGAATACCCTACGAAGCTTTACTTGATACATGTATAAAACAGTACTGAACTGTCATTGAGGCAAGAAAGCAAATTGAGTTTCCAAATCAATATTAGTCTTTGTAAGGAGTAAGAGACTAACTATATAGAGGTCAAACCATACATACCCATTGACATTAGTGCAGGTGCTGTATGTGGGTTATGAACTGCATTTGTGTGGAAGCCATGAGTTCAAATGCTATTTTTTGCATTACCCTGAAGCCGTTTAGTTTTTGGAAGCTCTAATTATTTCAGTAGGGCATCTAATTTATCTTTACAAAGACCTTTGGTTAAATTAGACTGCCTATCCTACAAGATATTACGCTTACATGAGATACATTTGACTTTTGACTGAACTGCCTCAATTGGGTGTTTACTTGTTTTTCAACTTCTTTCCCCTGAGATACTGTGGGGTTAGGATTTATACCTGGGGGTGATACTGCTGCTAATGAAGAGGAATGTCAATGGTACATTGGTGCTGGATGGATGTGTCTACCTTGATTTAAAAGGAACAGACATAATTTGTTGAACTAACATTGTCAATGCATTTTTTAAATAGAGTTAATGAAATGTTTTGATGCTTCAGAGAAGAAACAATGCATCGGCTGCCATACATAGCCTTGGGGTAGAGAGTTTATTCTGGGACTGTTGTTAATCTACGTCCTTTTCATTTGCAAGCATGTCATCAGTTACCTAGTTCAACCATGTCATTGAATATTGGAAGCCCCATTGTATTAGTTCACTGAATGTGTAGAGAGATGACTTGATAGATCCAGAGAATGAATTAACATAACATACATCAACATACATGGCAATGTTTACGGACATTCCTCTTTTCCTTGACTGACATACTGTATTGTAAAACAGATACCTTTAAATGGCATTCTTATGCCTAAAACAGGATAAAATAAGGAAGTTATAGTAGGTAAGATCATCATTTATAGATGTACACCTGAGACAAGTTTGTAGCCTCTCTCTATGGCCTCCCCTCTAAACCTAGCATCTGTCCTCTCTGGCCAGAGACAAATCCCCATTCCCAGCCAGTTGCTTTTATTAAATTCTCCTCAATAAAAAAGCTCAGACAGGATTTATTAGGTACTCAGCACAGACGTTTAGTATTTCCCTCCGTTATTAACTGAAAATCAATAGAAAGCAAAGAAAATGGAAGTCATACAAGTGTTGTCGCCCTGATATTATGTCGGCTGTCGGATTAGATTCATGACAGGGCTTCAGCGCCTGCAAGGTGGACTTTCTGCTTACATTGCAGCACCTAAAGTGGAAGTTATTCATTAGAGTAAAGCAGCGGTCAGATGTGTTTCCAGGCCCTTTCACTCATCTATCTTAGAACGACTCAAATGGAGTGAGAAAGGATGCTGATATTTCCTGATAGAGATGTCAGATTCAATGCAGTCACTGTAGGATTTATGGTTATTTTGTTCTGAAGACCTTTTTAACAAAAGGAAGCTGTACCGTCAAGTGTAAACTGGGATGACATGCACATGGCCTTTGAGCTAAGTCCACTTTACCTGTGCTTCATATATGACATCAGTATCACTTAATCAATAAATCATTTAGCTTAAATACACAATGAGCAGTTTACAAGTATCTGATGCATATGCAAATGACAACACTTACATTTAGTCATTTAGCAGACGCTCTTATCCAGAGCGACTTACAGTAAGTACAGGGACATTCCCCCCGAGGCAAGTAGGTGAAGTGCCTTGCCCAAGGACACAACGTCAGCTGGCATGACCAGGAATCGAACTGGCAACCTTCGGATTACTAGCCTGATTCCCTCACCGCTCAGCCACCTGACTCCCCCACTTCAACAACAGTTACTTTTTTTCTATGACATTGTAATCAGAAGAAGTTTCTGTCTGATGTTTTTACTGTTTATTACATTAATCTGCCAATGGTTCATGTTACGTGAGAAAAATATTTTTGTAATATCATTACAACTGAATGCTTAAAAATGGCACTCTCCACACATTTCACAAGGGGTAAGGATGGTTACAGTAGGTTCAATGATTGAAACCTTGTGTTCTTCAGAAATCTTACAGGTGAAAGCTGATAAACACAAGGTTTGAAGCACTGAACCTACTGTATTATGTGTGCATGCAACCATCGTAACTCTTATTGGTTATTCAGTCATGTTAAATAATTTGAATGTTGCACTCCTTCATGGTGAAAGCTGCAAAGGTGGCAGACATCCTTGCACTAAAATACAATGCTGTCAATGTACTTCATCAGTATTTCATCACTAGGGTGAGAGCCTTTGTCCACACGTTCGTATTTGTTATCTCAGAAGGGAAGAAAAATCCAGGAATAAAGAGCTTACCCACCTCACTAATTTAATTACTCTCAGGACCTCCATGACAGTAATGTAAATATTCTACTGAGAGGACCCAAGACACTGGGAGTAATTACTTAAGGCTTTCCTTCACATCTCTCTAGACTTTTTTTATTATCCAAAAGCTTTTTAACATTAGCACTCTCTGCCTGACAAATTAAATGAAATTTCATTACTCTAGCCATCCTAATGGCATGAAACTATCAGCTGTTGTGTGCCGTGTCTCTTCTCTGCCTGCCCTAGCAGATTAATCAAATAGTCAGCTTTGGAGTCAAACTGGAGGGATCATCGATCCGCAAGTCTCTCTGTGTCTGAGGCTCCTTGGTGTAGTGTGCGTGTGTTTGTGCGTGTGTTTGTGTGTGTGTGTGGGGGGGGGGGACTTTTAGTGAAAGACACCAACTAATTATGGATCCCCATAAAACCAAAAGACTGAATCCACAAGAGCACATTGTCTCAAAATGTATGTTTTGTTAATTTTACTGATATGCTCCACAATTAAGGACATAAATACATCTACACACTCTTTAACCTTGGTACGTTTATTTGTGCTTATGGTTTTTTTTAGGAGAAAGGGCAGTGCTTTATAACCACATCATCAGACAAGAAGACCAAATATGCAAACCTTCTGGGAATTATATATGGAAGAAGTGGTATTCATATTTGTCATGGCCAGTCATTACCCCTGATATTTAACACCTTTTGGTTTTGTAAGGGTTAAGCTGCTTGCCCTTTGATCTCTCAGGGGTGAGGTCTTGGCAAAGTGCCCCTCCAATAACCCCAGGCCCGTAAGGTACTTTCAATCCAATTGCTGGCCAAGAGTGGATGCAGATCTCAAGGTTACACCTGAGTGTTCAAGGGCAGGTCCAAGTGTAATCGGCACTTAGATCATAGATTAATCTTATTTGCTATCTATTAGGCTTGATTCTAGCTTCCCTCTCTCCCCTCCCAAAGCCAGGATTACCGTGATAGTTTAAGATAATGGATTCTTATGGAGGGGGAGGTCAAGAAGGCTTCTTGTTTCAGAACCTACAGATAATATGATTAATCTAAAAGCCTCTTTCAAAAGGGGTGCCAGCTTCACAGGCCTAATTGGCGAAAAGGGATAGAAATAAATCTGAGATGTTGCCACTAGAGTGTTTCATTAATTAGAGATTTATTCTATAACTTAAGTGTAGGTGATGAGAAAGATGCTTTAGTATGTGCACTTTATCCACTTATTTTCCAATTGAAATAAATCCACGAGATGGTAGACTATTGTTCCAACAGAGAACATCAGAACAAAACACTTATGCCATACAGTATATATAGTAGCTTACACAATATCTGTTGTATTTATAAGTTGGTGATGGTATACAATACACGATATTGTTACTAATGATTCTACATTACAACAGACTTGACATTTCTTTAATACATAATAAAACCAGCCATTTTATTATGATGAACATTCATTACAAGATTAGCATTCCTTCAAAATTATCTATTAACATTTAAAATAAGGTAAAATGTAACCATTCTTCCCATCGCAGAGACAGAAAGGTTAAGTCAAGTTATATTGATTTTCCTAAGTACAGCTTTGCTTGTCCCAAAAACTCACTTGTTGGAATTTCTATGGGTAGCCACTGGCCAAACAGATAAAAGATAAATTGTGATAAAATATATCCAAATGTGGCTGGCTAACAGATAACCTTTGAAGACACATTGGTTATCTTGCCCAGTCATCAGCAACTGAATATTTATCGCAAAGAACAGACTCATTGTTGGTTCGTTGCTTGCATGTTTACCAGTTTAATACAAGAGAGGGACATGTTATCTTTCTTACAGAATGCATAGCACTTTACACAGTCAATCAACACATACTCAAATCCTGTACGTGTGAATGTGTGGTGGTGCGTTTGCATTGTTTTTACTCAATATCCATCATTTGGCATTGACTTTCACAGTTCTAAGATTGAGAATTGAGAACCATATCCTTGAATACCATGGAATACTATTTGGGTTGTATATTGACCAACCATATGGTTTGTTTGTACTGGCCTGAGAGACTCAATCTTCAATGACTGACAAGCTCAAGAAAATTGAAAGGTCTTATACCATGCCCTCATAGATGTGGGAAGCCTTTCTTGTCAAACATAAACCAAATTAATGTTTAACCTTGCTGTACCTTCAATATGAGGCCCCATAGTGGTAAAATGTGAGGGCAATGCATTGGGTGGCAATTGTAGTAGATTTACTGCAGGTAAATGGCTCTCTCAACCAAGCTCACAGAACAATTTTACAACATACTGCACATTAATATATAACTATTATAATTTAATTTTTTTAAAGCAGTATCTTGTAAATTAATTAATCCTTATTGTCTTATTGAATGGTTGTGTGCATTAAATGTACTGCAGTTTCTAGTAACAGCACAATAACACTGGGTTACTGTATCCTTGAAGTGTGAATCATGGGCAAATGATGGGTCCTTGACCACTTTAGAGTTCATCAAGTTTCCTTTAAGCTTGAACCGCCTCTCTCCTGTTTCGACAATACTTTTAATACTGAAGATCAGGAGAAGACAAACCGATGGATGAGATGAATAAGACTATCATTCAGTTTCCATACATCTGACTGATGTATTTTCTTATTCTGAAGCTTCAACAGAGCATAGACTTTGGCAGGGAACACATTTTGCCAAATGATCAACAATGGAACTACCAAAAGAATGACCTTGGGCAGTAGGGATCATTGTAGTTCTTAAAATGTCATGAAACCTCATGCAGATGTTTTTTGAGAATTTCTTTTTAGACTTGTACATTTGGTTTATCTTGACATGTTGATAAACAAAACATGAAGAACTCTCCCAGAGAGTTATGTATACAGCTCTCTTACAACAATGATAACTTTGAGGCCTATCTATGTAGACACATTCTGGTATGACATGATTTGTAGGTGATATGGTTGTCTATGTTCAAAGTACAAGTACACACATTAAGAAACATACTACGAAGTAAGACTCTTCACTCGATAGTATAGTTCACCAAATAGTAAGGTCACTGTAAGTACAGTACAAGGTTATAAAAACAATGCAAGAAAAGGGGGATGAAAAGTCAAGTATTGCTATAATGCCCAGGCTAAGCATTCAATTCATGTGTTACAGTCGGGCTTTGGCGTTTCACTCTTAACAGGCAAAAAAAGTCCTGTGTCTTGAATATTTAAATGCAATCTAAGTAAGATAGGTAGTCTTTGGGTTGTATATTGATTGATGTGATTCCTTTTAATGGCAATAAAATAATCTTAAAGATCAATTTGGTTACTTCATGTCACTTAACCACTGAGCCACTTAAGGCTTGGGAGCTTACAATTTAGCTTCGGTATATCTAATGTTTGCAATTTGTAAAATTGTATTAAAAACTTGGGAAATCACTTAGGCCGTTGTGACTGTCAGGTGAAACTGTATCTTCACACGTTTAACTCTGTTGTTAAGAAAAAGGGACATAACCTTTGCAGAGGTAGAATGAGGCCTCATTTCCATCTTCACCTGACAATGTCACACTCCTGTACTCATTAAAACCTGTCAGTCACCCTTCTCCCCCTTACTCTCAAGCAGCCTTGGTCGGTTACTGCCATTTATCAATGTCAAATTGTCAACAGCAAACTAAGTATGGAATGAAATGGGAGCAAATAAGTCATTACTCTATGCCCATTTACACTTTGGTTAAAGATTTGATACATTTAATATCCCTGAAATATCATTGATGGTTAGTAATGTTTAAATAAATTGTTGATTGAACTTACTTGGCGAGCTTTAAATAATAATAAAAAAATCATTATTGGTTTGAGGAATTCACACACACAATAATAATTTAAATTGCCAATGGTCAACAACAATACTTGTTAAACAGTAAGTGATCACAATGAAGCCATTATAAATAACATCAAGCTCAAAGCTTTTTAACAAATCATGTTTGGCGAGAGAGCTGACTTCCATTTTGTGGACAATGGAATGTTCTCTTCCTAGCGGTTTATTGTTCCGGACTGCAGTGTGCCTACATAGCAGCTCTTTATTTTGTGTTGCACAATCATTGGTGCAGAAGGAAGTATAATATGCTAACGACTCTAATTGGACTACTAATAGAGCATGTCTCTCTAGTTTTGAAGCTTTTGGGGGTCTGTGTAATCAGTACAGACAGTCATTAAGGGAATGAAGAGGCAACTAGCAGTGTCAGGAGAGGGCCCGGGCGGTTCCGGCTGACACTACCCCAATCTTCCAGGACACATTAAATGGCAGTTTCAACGCATTACCAACCATAACATCCTTGAATATCACTGATTTTATTTGCAGTATCAAACATTTAATTTCACGCAACATTAATGGAAAAGTGCTGAGGTTCCAATGCTGCCAAACATTTAGTAACTACCTGTACTCAGAGAACCAATTAACACTAGGGACAACATGGCCAATTAAACACAAAAATAGGTAAGTCCACCATTCGTTACAACACTAGTAATTTGCTTGTGAAAAAACACATGCATTTTGTATAAATAAAGAAATAAATGGTTATCTGCTGGAATGACCACTCAAAATTTAAATACAAACAAAACATCCACATTTATAAACAACTTTGTAGAATTTGCAAACATTTAGGAAGGTAAAACTAATCTCATTTGCAGGACGAAGGCCAAAACAAAGAGAAATTTCAATTTGTGCTAGACTAGTATTACCAGCAACATGTTCACTTGATAATAACATTTGTACAGTGTGTTGAGGAAGTCCCCATTTGACCATCCTGATGCTGACCCATAATGCAGTTGTTGTTACCAAGTGGGATAGTGAAATGGCAGCTTTTTAGTAGTCTGTTTTACAATACAACTGGTTTAGTGTTTTAAAAAAAAATCCTCTTGTGCTTGAAATCCCTAATGGTGATGGTGAAAGCTATGAGCCATCTTCAATCTCTCTATAATCCATGTTGTAGACCACCTCCCCGTTGTGTTTACACGGGTAGGATTCTTTCTTTCCAGTGCTAGGAGATGATGTTGTAATGTGTTGCTCTGTGAACCTTGCACACTGCCCACTAACCTTATAACCTCATCTGAACTGGGTAATATTATTGTTATTGATTTTTCTGCAAGCTTTCAATGATGCCATCACTGAGAAACATAGAATGGTGTCAATACAGAGCTAATGACTCAGAGGGCCCAGCAAAGAAAAACATAAAATATCATTATTGTCCACTGCATAAGGGTCTCTGATTATCCTGGCCCTGTGATGGGATTGTAATGACACATTATGCTATGTTACGGAATTGCATGTGGCCAAATAAATTAATATTTGTCACTGTATCCATTCCGCTCTGATTCCACACAATACATACAAATAAGTACACGGTCTGTGATTGTATGGCTCGCTGTATATTGATTATATAGGTAGTGATACAGTCATTCTGTGTATTCATGTCAGTGGGAAGACAGCTGTAAAGTGTATACTTTTGAATGATGCGACCTTTCTTTGTTCCTCTTTTGAGGGTGTTCCACGGTGTTACTTTAATTAAAATGAAAGGGACCACATACTTAGAGGACCAAGCCCTGCAAGGTGATCGCACCAAGTTGCCCGTCTGTGCTGTTAATTACTCCCCTGTTTCACAACACGGGTGTCCAATAAATTTATAGCCATCAGGATGTGGTAAGGATGTAGTGGTGGGAGTGGGGGCTGTATTTGAGGGAATGGCCAGTGTCTTGCTAAACAGCATGTGATTACTGTAGCTGCTAATGTTCCTGAAGCAGGAAGGATAAAATGTGTGGCTGCATATTTCAGAGAGGACATCCCACCAGGAGCCTAATGTGGTAAATCACTCTTCTCCTGTCCTGCCCCAGTTACTGTGCTGCCTGGGTTTCATTTTCAGGTTGTCTCTCCAGCATCAGTTCATTGCACGTTGACAAAATCTGAGAGTGCCTCATGTCGTACTTGTAGTCTTCAGTTATGGTGATAAAGCATTAGAATGATAAAAAAGGAAGTAAACAGGAAACGTTCCATCTGAGTGAAATATTAGAATTAGATCAGCCACGTCATTATCAGAGAAATAATCCAAACCTTGAAATGTATTCAAGGTTCATAATCATACTAATCTCTCACTCTGTTGGCCTTTAACCCTTTCTGCCTCTGGGATAACCATCTACCAGTATCCCAGCTTATTGTTTGGGAGCAACGAGGTAGCCAAAGGGCAGGTAACTTGCATCGGATCGGTGTATTCTCCTGTCCCACAGGACATAAGATACAAATCAAGTTGCTTTGACCCCATTGTCCTCTCCACACTTCTAGGCCCCTGAAGGCAATACTGTGGTATGGGAGCCTTTCTTCCTTTTATTTATTTTTTTCCTTTGTGCGGCTGATGCTAAGGGCATAAGGTACATACATTTCCTTGGGTAAACGAACCTGAATTTTGGGCCAGAGTCAACTACCATTTTCATTTAAAATGGTGTTTGCCATTGTGATGGCTTAATATTCAAGTGGACCGTTTCTGGAAACATGTTTTAATTTAAATGAAGACATGATGTACATTTTTCTTTTTGCGCTCAAGAGTACATCCTGAAAATGATTCTCTGTGAGGTATTTGGCTTTAAAAGCAACATGCTTGCTTCACAGTCAAGGAAAATACTGAGAGTATATGCATGTCAAAATAAGCTAGAACCCTGCCAGTAGTTTAAACTGGCTCCCTGCTCCTTATAACCTGAAGAAGCTGTTGGTGGGTGAATAATGACCTGGTTAGCAAGCCCAAGTGTAAATACATAAGTAAACACAGGCGCCTGGAGAGCGAGGAGCACTGCCACTAACAATGGAGATGAATCCCTTTTTCATGTCACGTTGACCTTTTCCAGCCCAGATGAAATCAGTCTTGGCTAAAAACAAATAGGCACATTTCATCTGCTGTTACCCTTCAGATCGTGCCAGAGTGACCTTTGAACTTAATTTTCTATCCAAACACATTTCCATGTGCAGCATCACCCCAGTCCATGGTAATAAGTGTCACTGGTGCCATTGTTTGATTAGAAATATATAATAATGTAAATGTGATATAAAGATGAAGAAGTTTTGTTTATAGGGTAAGACTGCGGGTTCATTAGTGAGAGGAATATGCCATCTGTAACTCAGAAACAAGTAATAAAAGTGTCACCTCTCCAGAATGTAAACAATTCTTTAGAGACTGTACACCACATTTTCAAGACATTGTTAGTGAAAAACTGTCGGAGATCTGTCTAGTTAACAGTAGGTCAAATTAAATCAGAAAACTTGTTTTTATCCCTGTGCATATGTCTCATTTTTAGTTAACACAATGTGGGCACCACAACAGAAATGGCCCTTATTTGTACCGTTAATATTTGGAAAATAAATAACAATGACTAGTAAAACATAAGTAATCATATGCAGCAGTGGCTTGGAACCATGCTCTCACTTGAATTAAGCCTGAGACTAAATATCAGCCTGATGGTGCATGCCCTCTTGTTCAATTGGCAGACAGGTGTGATTAGCCACTTTAAAGGGAGTTTAATCCTTATATCGTATTAAACATGTTAAGAGCTTGTTTTGTCTATGACATTGATCTTGATTACTCTCAACTTCCACTTTCATTTTATTAAATGTTGCCGTTTGCATTGTTGAGATACAGATCTTTATATCCCACTGTCCGAAATCTCAAAAAGTTTGCAGGGGTATCATCTGGAAATTCTTTGTTGGGCATTTAATTTGTGAGTGAAGATTCAGTGATGCATTTTTTGACATGCACCTGTTCCTTGTCAGAAGAGACAAGTAGTTCAAACCTTTAACCCACCTTCCACCTATTCCTTCTAAGCACATTTCCTGCAAAGGGTTAATTCAATCACGTCTAGGCACTCTGCTCTGTTGCTCACCTCCCCCATCATACTTTAGGCTCAGTAGAGCGTCCCCTCATTGATGGCACCTTTGGCTCCACAATAGAAGCTAATTTGTTAGAATCTTTCACAGGTCAGAGGCTGCTTAAAGGCAAGGAGGGCGCCTTGGCCACCAGGAAAATAAAACCATCGACTGAGCAGTGGGGGCAAATTAAATGCCCACCCGCTTTATGACCATAAACATACAATACATAAATATCAATTTTCTTTGTTTCGAAGTAGCCTATGAGATCTCTCCACCCATCCCTGTTAAGGCAGGTTAATAGATTGATTCCGGTGACATGCCTCATAATGAACAGTAAATTTTTTTATCTCTTAAGTCTTATTTGGTCAGCCGGGAAAACATATGAGGTAATATGGCTGGGGCTAAATGGAGCGTATAATAGATCTCCCGCTAAGGCATAAGGATAGGGGTGACGGCAGAGCTATGATTAATGAAAATAATAATGCTCTTGAAATTGAAATTTTTCGTATTCTTTTTTGGACCCTTCAACTCTTTCCCCCCATGGTCATTCTGACTGTTTGTGCACAATGTGATTTGTGTGCATTTGCGGACCCTTTTTTTATTCCATCCATTTTTCCTGTTGTGTCTGGTCTGGCCATGTCCATGTCCATGATGAGGAAAGTCCTCAACTTTGTTTGCACTCAACTTACTGTACTTCATAACTGAAATTATAAGGGTTGGGGGTCAAAACAGAGGCAGGTCAGGAAGACACAATTAGTCTCAAATTAAATCTATTATCCCTCTCTCTGGATATGACCTTCTTTGTGTAATTCACATTCTGTCAATGATTCACAAAGCGTACAGTACACTCAAAGTTCACCTCAGATCTTCACGTGAATTGATGCCAAATTGATCACTTGCTATCATAATGGCTTAACATTCTATCAGTGTATTTAGCCCTCATGAGCATCATATTTGAATGTTCATCCATGATAGTAAAACTACTGGGTGACCTGATCTACCTTTTTAAGTACAGTTTTTATCAGATTCATCTATTAAATGTCTGATTTAAAAATAGATTTGTGCTTAACCATTACTCTTTCACAAATCATCCCATGTTCAAGAATATTTGGCTAGCCCCCTTAACTTCCAGGAAGCACATAGATCTTTTGCAATGTCTGAACACTTTTTACTACCATGTGTGCCTGGTAACAACCAGCTGATTCAATGGAATACCATTTTATTTTACTACCCAATATTTTCAAAGGATATCCCTAAATAAAAACTTTTTTCTCCTCTCTGGCCAACCATATTTTTTCAACTGTAGCTGGAAATTCTGAAAGATGGGACATCACATACACGCAGAAGAAGTCTAGAGTTTCAGTGTATCAGTTTTGACAAAAAATAAATTTCCTTTAGTTCTTTCTTCTCAACAACATAAAACACTTGCAAAAAATCAATGACTTTTAATTCCAAGCTATTGATATACCCAGATAATGCATCAATTGAACTGTTACTGTGTCTGCAGTGATGAGGAGCAGTAGATGAAGAGTAATTGTGTCTTGACCCATGTAACACCTCAGCCACCATATCACCCAAGCTTGGCTAGCACATTCTATCCACAAGTAAGAGGCCTTATTCCGCAAACCCTTGGCTGTGGCAAGGTGATAAATTACAGTTCTTAACTACCATTGATTACCTTGTGCTTCCCCACTTTGTGTGACAACTGTTCAGTCACTCTGAATGGACCTTAATGGCACATTAGAGAGAGGAAAGCATACAGTTTCCCACTCATTGATTAAACCTGCTTGTTGCTTAATAAAGACAAACTGACGTGTGCTGCTCTTCGGTGGTCAAATCAAGACATGAGATTGAGGCCGATATCAGAAACACACAAAGATTTTTGTGTGTACATCCTTTAACTTCTTTAATCGGAAGATAGAGGGAAAAAAGATAATGTACATAACCTGAAAATGTATACTTTGGTTGATATTGATTCAAATGATATCTACATGGCTTAAATGTTTAATTGACTGACATGGAGTAATTTCTACACTAAGTCATGTTTTGTTTAAAGTGAGGAGCTTGCACCTCGGTTTTCTATATTTTATTTCTAAATATCTGGTACCAATATGTATTGTAGTTTAGCAACTACATGCTGCAAACTTGACATCCATAAACTTTTCTTCGTTTAATCAGCTTTTGTTGATTGTGACTTTTAGAGAAAAGTAGTAAAACTGTTAGAAAATGTTGATTCCTCAATACGTGTGGGTTTGAGCAAGCAGTGCTTTTGGATACGAGGCTGCAAAGTCAAGAAAATCAATTTTGACATTTTTGTCAGCTTGTGACCCACTCGTGATACTATTGACCCAGTCCATCTACAAAATGTCAACTGAAGACAGTTCAAAAAACAAAAGAAATGAGCCCTCATTTGAATAAAGATAATATCATTTCTGAAATAATAGTGGCAGCTCGAAGACTCTATGAGATTGAGTCTCAAAGATTTCTATTGTCTCTGAACCTGAAGTCAAAATGCATTGCAGAGGTTTCCCCTGGTAGGTCAGTATGCCTCTGAGGTCGGGGCTTTTGCCCTTCCCTGGTCTGTAGGCCACAGAGATTGTAGAGTGGGCCTGGCACTGCTGTCATCCACAGATCATGTGAAACTGCAGAAAGTGAGGTGGGTATTGCAGGGTTAAACTGATTATCTATGCACTTGTGGTCCATGGGTCAGAGTTTGAAGAACAAAAGTGTTATTATAGGATCTGTATTTCTTCCCTGGTATTTCTTCCCTTTCTAATGCCATCATTTCTTTGAGCACACAAAAGTTAGGCGAAGATGTCTCTGAAAGAGTTTTGCTATTCCTTTGCTTCAGTCCTGCCCTTCCCTCTTTCTGTGGCTATCCCAGTTCCTTCTCTTCACTTCTGCCCTTTATTTCCTCCTTCTGTGGTAATCACAAATCCCTTGCACCCCATGCCCCCACCCCACAAACTCTTAACCCCATCTCTTTTATATCAATACACAAACTCTTCCATTCTATTCTCTCTTTTTTCTGGCATGCACTTACCCTCCTTGCTCTGTCTTGCAGTTTCCCTCACACTTTCGCCCACACTCATCCCTGGGAAATGTAGATCTTTTCCTGACAAGTTCCTCACTGACTGGAAAAGAAGCAAATCCTCTGGAGATCATCAAGGGTCCTCTGCCAAAAAATGCGTGGGAATTGTCTGGATGGGAAGGGGATAGGACTTTTAATTGTTTTTTTTCTCTCTCCTGGAATTAGTCAGTGGAAAAATTATGTGACTGTTCTTTTGTTTACCTTATGTAAGAATAAGGTAATAAAATTGTGGGTGGCAGAAAATGAATAGCCAGAGAAAGTGACAATAATTGATGAAAAATTAATAATAGATACATACAGTAAAAACATTTTGAATGACTGTTTTGAATGTGCAAGTTTGTTTTATTGCTTTGCACTGTGACTATATTTGCTGTATAGGCCTACTACATGCATCAAATTACATTGAAAAGTGAATATTTAGTGCATGTGTTTATACACTTAATAACCTGCTTTCAACAACAGCTGGAAAAACAAATGCTATACTTTCGGGTTCATTAAGACCACAATCAGATGGTTTCCTGACTGGACCATTTCAAAGTTCAGCTCTGAGGTAGAGGGCTTGAGGGTGGAGGGGCTCTGGAAGTTCATGCATGTCTAGAGACAGATGTTATTTTTGTTGGCCAAAAAGTCCTGATGTTTGATGATTATATTCTAGACATCCACACCAAGTGACTCCTGGAAGACTCAATAAAAAATTGATTTATTGAACTATTTGTGCAATTATTCCCTGTAGGTGAAGACATTGAATATTGATTAGTTATTGGAAGGCACAGAAAAGACTAAAGGAGTAAAATCTTTATATGGTGAAGTACTTACAGCGAAACACTAATAAAGATAGCTGGAGACTTTAATACGTAACTACTTCTAGAGTAAAATAAAATTAGCCTGCGTAAATTATACAGCTTCCAGAACCAAGACTACCACGGTTTACTGACAACCTGACATTTTTATTTTATTTTAACTTTCATTCTTGTTTAAAGGTGTTCTGGATAAGAAGAAGAGGGGTTGGTTCTGCAGTGTCACTGTTTCCTAAATATGCAGCCATGTGACCCAAAGGGGCAGCCTCTCTCCAAAAGGGAGATGGGTTTCCCATGTTCCCAGTGGAGCGCTAGGCAATCGCATGGACTGTTGTTTTTGTCTTTGGCACAGCACAGCTAAAGTCCTCTGATGGTTCAACCTAGCTAGGTCAATCTGTTGTTACAAAATGTCACTTACCATCTTTGTTCCTTGATGGACATAAAAGATCCTTTATTGCTGCTGCACAAAAAGCCTCTATTCTTATGGCAGATAAGCATAACAAAGTAAAGGTAGGGGGCCATCATGAACCCAGAAAGAGATGTGTCTAAGCAACTGTATTTACATATTGTGCAAAGGAACTGAATATTTAATCAGTGAGTAATGAAATCAATTACTAAATTCAAGGAAGATTCCAATACATAGCTGTTGAGCTATAGCTCAAAGCACTAAAGTTGTATTGATTCACACTGTCCCACATGGTACCCACTTATGTTTGGCCTTTCATAATTTCATCGAATGATAATGTTAAGAATTGAAATGATAAAGGTCAATGGATGAAAAAACTGAATTAGGGTACCCAAGCATCTTGAAATGACAGTGTTATTAAATTATCATCTGCTTCACTAGTATTGCTATGGTACGTGTTTATAGCAGATTGTTTAGAACAGTAACTTCAGCTCCATCCTTATTTCAGAATAAGCGAATAAGGGAATCTTTTGGATTATTTTAGTTCCTATTTAAAAGCAGCTATGTTTCCCTAAATACATTTGGATGACATAATTCAGTTTGTCTTTCCATTGTACCTATGTTATGCTTATCATTAATAATACTGGCTTTTTCCTCAAATCTACAGTATGTAGTCATTACCGCAGAACTTCAAATACTGTGAAAAGAGAGCTCATTTAAACCAGGGTAGGTGAAGGCGTAAAAACCTGGCTCTATTTTGACAAGTTTACAAAACAATACAGCAACTGACATGAATCTGAAGATGAAGTGGGAAGCTCTGTAAGACACCCACATGTGACTGCTTGGTGGCGTGCAGGAGGCCAAGGAGCTCGCCCGGATGAGAGCCTGGGGTCTGAATCACTTCTCCACAGGAAACTGGACTGGCTGGTTTGTTTAGCTGGATGTGATTTGGAGTGGCAGGAGGGGGTGTGCCTGGTCATAAGAAACACAATGGGGCATACTTTCTGTACACGACTAATAGGCAATAATGATGTGGCTGTCGTCCAAGCAATTCGTGGTCCATGTCTGCAGATTGAGATATGCCCCTTCTTGTATTAATCACACAGGACTCCAGCAGTTGTGGGAGAGTGTATGAGTGTGCAATAAGTAAATTTGCAGTGGAATCATTGCCAATTTCTAAATACAGGACGTTTGAAAGATTATTTGACCCTTCAGAAGTATTGTTGTGGATCCAGAATAATATACTCATATCTATATGCAAAATGCAAAATACATTACATTTGGTAACAATAAAATGCTATTGTTATGTTGAAGCATACATGTAAAATCCCTTCTCAGTGATATATCAGAACATTTTGGCCAAACGCACCATTAACATATTGAACAAACAGACAGGACAGAGAAACCCAGGAGTATCCTATTTCAGGAAACGGCTAGTCTCTGTCTCTCTCTCTCTCTCTCTCTCTCTCTCTCTCTCTCTCTCTCTCTCTCTCTCTCTCTCTCTCTCTCTCTCTCTCTCTCTCTCTCTCTCTCTCACACACACACACACACACACACACCCCTCTCTCTCTCTCTCTCTCTCTCTCTCACACACACACACACACACACACACACACACACCCCTCTCTCTCTATCTCTCTAGCTGCTTCCCAGAAAAAGGCTAAAAGAGAGAAAGAAAGAAGATAAGGAGTAAAGCATTGGGATTTAGAACACTGAACAAGATAGATTCTTCCAAATTCTAATTGGAGAACAGTTGATTTAATTGGTATCCATTTGGCTGACAAAGGAAAGCAAGGGTAGTGGGCAGGCAGGAATGCCCCTGGGGCTGATGTGAACACGGAGTGGCTCTGCTCAACGCTCAGGGACGGATCACTTCCAAAGACAAACCGTGGGAGCTGGCAGGACAGATTGCAGTGGGAGGGAGGAAGGGTGGGGGAGACCAAATTCATGGTAGAGTGAGAAGCTTTCAATAGAGAGGCATCTTTATTTGGAGGAGCAAGCCATTTTAGAGGCAACTGCACTCCCGTTCTGGGTAGTAATGTGACTCTGACCCCAGGACGACTGAAGTGGATACGGTTCAGCAGGCACTGTAACCCAAAGCTCTGGTGGCAGATAAACCTAAATTAAGGTGATCAAAACAAACTACTAACTATTACAAGCTTTTGAGATTTTCCTTTGTATCGGACAGAGAGATGTTTCTGTGTAGCTGTGGCTGATAATTAAAATGTAAACAAAATCTCAAAACGTGTATTGGCTGACTCATTATGTGAAAAGAAAAACAAGCTCCACCATTAAAGGGATTGAGCATCCCTTTGTTTTTGAGTTCAATTTAATAGTAGCATAGACAAATATTGCTATAGTATGAAAACCAGCTTTTTATTCAATGGTTTACAGCATAAAACATGTTCATGATGTTCAAAATGTTCAGTTATCTGCTTCTCCTTCATTATTCATATTGCATGTCTGTGTGTGTGTGCGTGTGTGCTGTCCTTGCACAGCAGTGTCTGTGCCTTGTTGGAGCTTGTATGTGCAGACCAACACAGAGGGGGAACCCAGGTGTTAGAGTGTTTTTACTGCCTCTGCGGAGAGGAAGGGTGGGGGAGCGAGGGCAGATGACCTGGAGGGGGGTTCAGAGGCAGGGGCCAGACACAGGAGACCTTCACAGTCTGCCTCAGGGGGATACAGCCACTGCTTATCTCTTCCTACACTTTTACTTCTTTTTTATCCTCTTCCACAGTCCAGCTTTTCATTTCCCCTTCCTTTTGGTTCGGTAGACTAACTATTGTAACATTATTTCCGACCAATCCATTGTATCACATTTGCTGACAAGCGTTTCTAGAGAAGAGTTCATTTGTTCACTTTCTTTTACACACGCACTCCATGTCTCACACACGCACACACACACACACACACACACACACACACACACACACACACATAGCCTACACACACACACACACACACAGACTCAAACACTTAAGTACCATAGTATGTCTATTATGATATTAATAGTTCTGCAGCGATTTCTTATTTCTTCCTCTGCTTCTGTCAAATAGTAATGCTACGCTACATGCTCTACTCTTGTAACGACCTTAGTAGGCTTTAATCCCCCTACAGTATATGACAGGCCAGCCCTCACCTTGCCCAGCACTTAAAGAAGCAATCTCTCAAAAAGTCGCCTTTCAATTAAAGCTTGTGTGAATGTGCGTCCGTGCAGAGGAGAGTGCAGTATGCTGGGGGAGAATAGGCCCGTTCCTGATGTAAATGAAGAGATGCATATCAGTGTTAATCCATTGCTTTGTAGTCACAGCCATACCCAAAGTCTGTCTAATTTCCCTCGCCCTCCCTTTTGCAGCCAGAAGTGTATCGATCGGCAGTAATTGAAGTGTACTTGATAATCCGCAAGGCAACAGGGGAGAGGAAGACCCTCAGCTCTCACGTCAATGCACAGAGAACAGGGTTGTGAGGTTGTGTGTATTTGAGTGTGAGTGTTTGGTGGAGGGGGGCTCTCTAAGGTATGGGCGGGTAGGGCAACACCCCCTTCACCACTTCTTCTCAGCTGATTAAACTCATTGAGAGCCAGACGAGTGGAACAAATAGATATAAAGGTTTGCCTGGCAGCTTACAGCCATTCAGATTTCTTCATTGAAACTGCCAGAGCCAAATCTCCAAGGGCCGTTTTCGACTAACATTACGCCACAGCAGTGCCTGTTTCTGAAATGAACCATACATTATGCATCAATGCACACTCTGAGAACTATCTCAGGTGGAAACTTTAGCAGCAGTTAATTGGTTCATGTGGTTAGACACTCCTTCATTTGAACCAATGATCACCACAGTGGCATGGTATCATCTTTGTACACTGATATTTTAGAAAAACCTTTCTCAATTTATCATATTTTTCTGTGAACCATATCCACCATGCTCTATTATAAGAGTCCTTGTAAATCTGCTGATGTCAGAGCAGGTTTGTCACCCGGCACACTGTGGTATACAGGAAACAGTGTGTTTCCCCTCTCATTCCTGTGTCAAGTTGAGGAAGATGGTACTACTTGTGGGTGGATGTGTAAGCACTCCAAGTGTCATGGGTAGGTCCCAGGCTTTGTGGATTAAGTATAACGGAACTGTAAACACCCAATAGGTCAAAGTAAGACCAGGGTCAAGCAAGCATCATGAGACTCCAAGGGCCCTTTAGAGGGTTCAAGAGGGGATGGCCCCCAATTCATAAATGTTGATTGAGAAGAACTACAAGCCTATCACCTTTGAGCCTGGCAAAGACAATAGTAATCCTCATATTGAATAGTCATGTGTAGTCTGTATTATGATCATTTTTATTCAGTGAGCAGAAAAGTAGTACATTGTCGATCTCTGGAGAAATAAACCAAAAATTATAATAAAGATGAAGACAAGAAAATAAACATTATTTAACAATGTGAGATACTCTACCACATGCATGTTTCATGGTAGAAGTGCCTTTCAGAAACAAAATAAGTGTTTCTACTTCTGTGGTGGTAACCGTGAGGTAAGGTGAAAGGACATACCTGGAGAGGTATTTTAGAGTCTTTTATCTCTGCTGTGTACCATAACAACCATCCCCTTTTGAGATGCATAATTGCTGGACAGCCATTCAATTCAGAATCACATATGCTACAGGACGTAGGGCCTACATACATTTACAGTGAACCCCATCCAAAGCACAGTCGCTATTCAATGAACATATTTCACTGATAGTACCTGGAGATCTACGGTGCTTCAAAGGTGGGATCTTCGCTCCGGAATGCCTGATCTTTCCCTCCCTCTAGCTCTGTCGCACACACACTCCCTCTAGCTCTCTCTCACACACATGAACACCCACACTCTACAGACCCTCTCTCTCTCATACACACACACACACACACACATAGAGAGCCTCGCCCTGCAGAGAAAATAAGAAATAACCATAACTCCTTCCACCGTCGTCCTGCCCTGTATGACCCCTGTTTTAAGTGGGCGGCAGGTAATTGCCGAGGCGGTGTTGCCCATCAGCCTACAACTCTATGTGTGCCTTATGTGTCATCTCTATTTATTATATTCTGCACGCTCCCTGGGTCTTGGTAATCAATTTCACAAGGATACTGGGCTGATATCAGCTGCCGTGCACATTATGAGGCGAGCCCTCCTCTTATCAAGTGCAGAATTGCCGGCTAGAGGTCATGAACAGATAAACAGGGGTGTAACGCTACTCCCCCTCTCCCCTGCCCCCCTGATGAACACAGAGGTGGGAAGGTGATGTTACAACGCGGGTACAAAAAACAAAAACACACAGCAAGGAAAAGGTTGTGACCCTTGTAAGGTGCCTCTTGTTACGCCTGACCTTCAGAATTTCATCATCAGCGCCTCCTGACTGCTTAATAATTTGGAAGCACCCGTCTCATTTTCAGTCTGGGTGTGGTGGGAGGGTGTCTGTGTGTGTGGGGAGGGGGGGGGTGCAAACCCACAGACATCCCTTCTCTGATTATCTCCTACTACTCTTTGCAGACCTTTATAGACCAAGCAACTCCATCAATCACACAGCCTACCTCCCCAGTGCCCAGGCCACCCCATGTCCTACCTCACCACCACCAGCTCATCTTGTTGTCTGAGGCTGTGTCTGTTGCTCTACTTATTTGGTTCAAAGAAAATGCATTCCTCCTCTATACAGTATGTCCTTTTGATAGATAATTGTCACGTTTAGAGGGTGGGGATAAATGTACAATCAGACATCTAACTTTATTTAAAAGTGATAATTACCCACACACAAGCCCCATTTTTTATATTAATTGAAAGACATTTTCACATAAAAAAAAGAAATATTTCCCAAGTTTCTAATCAGCAATTAACCAGGTGTGTCAGCATAGTTCATATTGGTTAGTCTCAGGGGTTGCACACATGGAAGAAACAATTAGTAGATCATTCTCTGTTGGGCAAAATAGCATAGTAATCAAATGACAGCACCAGAAATATCACGCAGTTGCATCAGCCTTAGTAAACATTAATCATTGCGGGGTCTTTTTCTGTATACTCATCCCCAGGTCCCACAGAAGCAGCTGAGTATATTTGCCAAGAGGATTGGGTTTTTTTTGTATTCGGTTTTACCATTCTTTGGAGCATGCTTTTTAACCCCTGGCATTTTGTGATGCATAGAAATGAATAATAATTCTACTGTATTTACTGGAAAAATATGATATCAAATATTCAGAGAATGGCACATGATGAATGGATGATATAGACAATAATACACATTTTACTGTACGCTATAGAATAAAACTTAAATAAGTGGTGCAGTGAGCTTGTATGGAACTACTCAAAAAGAGATAAGCACATTAAAACACTATATTTATAAATTGAGGACTTTCTCCATGGTCACCTGCCTATTGTTTTGGACATCAGCCTAACTCCCTCACCAACCCCCCGCCACGCAGCTGACCCTGCACAGCTTTTTCAGGCGAAAGACTTGATGAGTTGTTTTTTTAGCCCATCCCCCTCCATCCCTGGGCATGTGTGCTACACATCCGCTCTGTCATTAAGCCCTCCATCCGTGGGTTTAGGACACAGCCATATGGTGCAGCCAGTGGAGTGTTGCAAGAGCGGCTCAGCTCTAGTCATGATCTGATGAATCTTTCCCAGAAAAGGGGTTTTCTGTGATGACATCACAGCTAACCAGCTGGACTAAACCAGTCTTTCTCTGTACATGCATGCCTACAAGTGCATTAGGGCATGACTTAATGTACACATTTTGCATATGTGTGTGTGTTTATCTGTGTTAGCAGTTCAGTACTGACCTTTTACTGCCTTACACTGCCACCTCACACCAAGAATGTCCTGGGTTTGAATCCCACATGGGGCACTGTTTGTTGCTATCTCCCGGGCCTTTCTTTGTGGAGTTGTTCTCCTTGTGCTAACATGGGTTTACTCCACACAGTATAAAAACATGCAAAACAGATCACTCTCCTGCCCATGTCCCAGGCCAGGACAAGGGTGAGCACTTGGACTTGGCCACTGGGTTGCCTTTGACGTGGCGGACCACTGCTCCTGGCAGCTCTTGGACAAGGGACAGCAGGAAGGGATAGAAGCAGAGAAAGAATTGCTTCAGTGGAAACTCCAGCATGTGTGAGTGTGTGTCACATTGATTGTATTGATTAAATAAATAACAATTATCTTCTTCTTTTCAGAAGACCCCACTTCATAGTGCAATCTATGACAATTTGCCTTAAAACTAGTCACAGTTTCAAAAACATTATATATTAATTAAACATTACTTTCTTATAATAATATAATCTTACATTAATCTTAAAATAATCAGCTTTCTTTTCCAAAAACCTATAAACAGATTTTTTTTCTTTTTTTTGTTTCTTTAAAAAACCTTAAACCTAGAAAATGTTTATGTCAAGCATTTTTGTTTTGAGAACATTTCTATTCCACACAGTTTTAGGCCAGTGTGTCACTATGATTTTAAATGATTTAATAAGAACCCCAACGGCCCATGAAGTCTCAAAGGTTGCCCTTGGAGTCGCTACAAGCATTCTAAATAGCAACTTGAACAATAGTGACCAGTTTCACAGTTAAGACATAGCAAGTTGTCTGGCAACACGTTTAGTATTCGGCAAGCAGAGCGTATCACATACAAAGATAAAATAGATTGTCTGAAGCCTAGACAATCCAAAGAAAGCTGTCAAGTATACGCATGGATGGACTCTGCTGATAGCAAGGAGATGCTATCAGCATTCACACACTAAATTCATGTGGAAACTCAGACTGTGGTTGTAAGTGGCTTTTGTAAAGTGCGAACTCTGCTTGGTTTATGTGTGTTTGTAAGGTAGATTTATTTTGTCTTTGAACCTGTTGAAATACATGAGCAACTAACCTCTTCCTTTTCTTTTCTACCTTGACTTTATTTGTTTTCTGGTTAGGGGTTTACATTACTCTTTGACGGTTTGTTCAAAATGTACATGATCTTAAAGCTGGTGTAGGCAAGTTTTGAGAAGCTAGCTATTTTAGCTTCTATTGCAAATGATTCAAACCATAATATCCCACCCCCTCCCTTCAAAGCCACTCCCACAAAACACATGAATGCAATGCCTGATTAAAGAACTGCCACGAGAGAGAGAGCATTTGAGAGAGCAGCATAATTTTTTTTCTCCACGAATTACCCCATGTTGCATTCACATGAAAGAACCCACATAACACTATCATAATGAACATAAACATGACTAACATTAGTATTCACTTCTTTCAAGCACGCATGTTAGTATTGGGAAATTCTATAAAGTATATTGAGTTTTAACTTATTGCTGGTGCCTACAACTGGCTGCGGTAACGTTAGCTAGGTACAGAAGCCTAAGTTATCAGTCAAGTGCAGAGTGCGCGCAGGTAGGTAGCCCATCTAATCATTATTTCTTGTGTTTATTACAGTCCTGCAACGCCCACAGATATAGGATTGATTTCATATTACCATCAAACCTTTAGATGTATTGGTTACTATCGAGATGTGAAGTTTATTTCGGCAAATATGACAAATGGGAATACAATGTATCAGTATTACATTAAAGTATTGTCTTTTAATAACATTTTATTGTTTAACACAATGGAGAATAATGTAACAACTGAATGTATACATATATTCTTCTTTTATGTTTATTTCACAGAAAGTAAGTCAAGGTCAATGAGTCTCAGGTTGAAAAAAATATTTGATTGTCACAATTAAACATTTTGTAAACAGAAAAAAATGTGTTCCACACCACGGACCCACACTCTACATAAGGGTTAACAGACAAAAGCAGTTTTTGACTGGCTAGGTCGGATGTCACAGTGGGTATTTTTCAGAAATTCAAGTTGTTCGAGTTGTCTTTTTCCTAGATAATAATGCTCCATTTGTAGTGACCTACTAACCCATAACCCAGATAAAACATCTGTGATTGCAAAAACAAAAGCTCATGTCCCACAGGAAATTTTAAGAAATGCAATTCTTTATTTCAAATGAAACACAGGACATTCATGCTTACAATTATAAACTTAATTCTTCTATACCATTGATCACTCAAACATTTAATCACACAAACAACAGGTACAAACATTTATCTCTGAACGGTTCTTGTAAACTGTCTCCCACTCAGTAGAATAGATTGTTACAACAAGCAGTGATTTTTATTACCATATCAGCTTTGTGCTTGCACTACAACTCCAAAAGTTCCTTTAGCTTGTCATTGTGTTTGTGTTTTACCAAGCTAAAACTGTCAGTTTACGTTAACTAGTTCACTAGCCTAGGTTGTTGAACAGCATGGTTACAAAGACAATGTGTCAGTAATTTGACTTTCATTCTGTTTAAATAATAATTTTCAATGTTCCGACCATAATACCATTAGGAAAACCATGCTAACCATCTTTCAAAGTTTACAGATTGCAAATAATCTGTTTATCCACCACAACCTCATCTACCACATATAAAGCGTTAGTATTTATTCTAATAGTCCTTGAGATCTCTTGACTTTTTCCATTCTTTGTGCATGTAGTGGGGTTAAAGGAGAGGGCATTTAGCAGTAATCTAACCACACTGAAGTCCATTGCAGATGGGAATTATTAATTTGTATCTGCTTTGCTTCATCTGTACCACTCACCGATGGGAGAAAGTGTCATTCTATTCAATTTTTGTGTTTCTGAAGTCCCTGGGCTTGAGCACAGCCTGGTCCAGGGTCGTGAGTGTTAAATGTCAAGCCTTGTAGTGAGCTGTCAAAGAACAGAATAGGGCCTGGATGATTGATGACTGGAGAGCCTGAAACCAAAACCTCCAATTGCAAAATGCTACCTTGCATTGGTCGTCTTACCCCCCACTTTCTCCCCCGTGATAGTTCCCTCACTATTCAAGGTCAGCTCCTGCACCTCGGCATCTCTACACACTGGCATCATTCTCCAACCCTCCTGACACTTACTAGTCTTTATTTGCATGGATCAGTGCAAGTCCCCTGCCAGGTCTCAAACCGTTTAATCCACTAAAGGGGGGGAATAATAAAGGGAGCAAGGCCCAGTTTTCCCTTGTCGTCTTTTCTTATTTTTGACCAACTCTGCACTAGTTGTAGAGAGAGACCCAGCTTCTGGTATCTGATGGGGGGGGACGGGGGGTGGGGGGGGACGAAAAAATCAAGTGTTGGGTGTCGAGGAGTTAGCGAATAATTTAGGTCTCAAATCGGATGACAAGATTATTAATGGGCCTGGCTGTAACATATTTGGCTCCATGCATATTCATTGTGTAGTTGTGCAGATGGGACTCCTGGCTGTGAGGAGTTTCTGCTGGCTTCTCTTGGTTGGTTTACAGCTCAGCATTCTATCACCTTCTTGTAGAGAATCAGGACCATTTCATGTTCATCATAAAAAAATTAAAATCTAGATTTTGCATAGAGCATGATTATTTACATTAATTTGAAAACAGATATTGTTTGCATTGTACATACATGTACATTTTGCCAACCCTTCCTTTAAATGGCTTAGGTCTGCATTTCTATTCAACAATAATGTCCAAATACAGTATTTTCATGTGGTTAGATATATTGTTTAGCAATGCAATGAAGAGGTAGAAGCATGATACTGCAATGTTATTATGGCTCATGCATGCCACATGAAATTTCATGCAGTGTACTGACCTTCTTCAGATGGCAGCTAGTGACAGTTTCAATGACGAGGCTCAAATGTCTTTCTAAACACAGATGTGATCAAAGTCTGTCAGACCATTACAATAGTTTTATTTGTATGCCCTGGCTGGGACATGCAGCCCCGTTTACCGGCTGGTTAATCAGAGTCCCTCTATCATCTTCATCGGGTTCTCCTGTTATCCCTGAAAATGTGTGGAGAGGGAGGGTGCTCATAGCACTTTATCTCCCTCTCCTTCTCCTCGTCTTACTTGGGTCTTTGAGATGCTATCGGCAGGAGTGTACTGCCTGTTTATCTTCTGAAGCAACATGCTGATTATGGTTCAATGTTAGGCAATTTGAGCCCTTCAAATTCATATTTGAAGAAGAGGACATACGACCTAATAGTTTAGGCAGGGCGCTTGGCTTTCAGAACGACAATGACATCCAGCCTGCTTAGGCTTATGTTTCCTCAGGAGATGATGAGGTCCATCCTCTAACGTAGTGGGTAGCATTTCACCTGAGCAGAGGGCTGATCATTGCTCTGGAAATGAGCTGAAAGGGCTATGAAACCGCTGCTTTGGAACAGTGCAACACCTGCCAATCTGACCCACAGTGACAAGCCATGCTCTCATCACTCGCATTAATAACACACATAAACATAAAGCTAAATACCAGGCCACGCTCTGTTAAATTTGATGTGGCTAAGAATGATTGGGTTTTTGCTTCAGTACACAGGAGAGATCAATGTACCTGCCTCGTCTCCCAATAGAGACGGCCGTTGTTTTCTCTTAACTTCAGTGCATATGTAACTGTTCCTCACCGAACGTATATACATCCTTAGTGTATCTATTACATACATTTTAGTTCAAGTATCTAGACAGAACAATATAGCATACAAAATACATATGTTTCAATATCAAATGTATAATATTAGGCAACACTGTCTGTTAAGGTTGTATTAGCTATCATGTAACTACATGGCTATATCTACAGTTTAGGACTGTCGAATTGCTATGAAATTGTGTGGTATTAAGTGTTAGTATTTACGACAGTGTAAGAAGACACAGAATGGGGGAGTAGTGTAAGGGGTAAGTAGATGTTGTCAATGTGCAATTGAAAGTTGTCTTATGAAACCAAGCTCAGTGTTAACATCTATTTACCCCTTGAAAACGCAACCACCCCCATACCAAGTTTCACTAACCTGAATGCAAAGTGTTGCCCAATAGTGTAAATATACTAATCAACTTCTAAATGTATGAACACTTCTAGAATATATAAATTTTATATATTTTTACTATAAATTTATTAATTTTATATTTGTTCAAACATGTAAGCAATTAGATAATGAATATGTTTTTTCTGTATTTCTTATCAATTACCTTTTAAAAACAGACAAAATCTCCCCTATAGAAACTGTGTACATTTTAACTGTAGAACTGAAGAGCATTAAAAAGCAGAGGATGCAGGCAGACGTTTGCAAATGTTTGTTTACCACATCGCTTGCTGGTGTCGGACTTCCTGACATTCTTGTAGCTTATCGTTCGCATTCTGTCGTCTGCAAACTGGTGCCAGTGAGCAGGGATGTGTGTGAGGTCTACTTCCATGGCACTGAAGGCACTTGCATAGAGTGCACTGGGAGAGAGTCCAAAAGAGCCGGGCTTGTGCTCTTGAGGAGTCAGGGTCAGAAGAGATTAACCCATGTGATCTGGCTGTGCTGGGAGAGATTTGACTGAGCATGGAGCAGAGGTGCTGCAGAGGGCACTGCAGGCCGGAACAGGTTCAGCCCTTGCTTGCTTATCTCTGGGCCCCAGTGTCGACAAAACTCCCTCGGTCACAGAGTGCTGAGAGTGGTGTAAAAAACGTGTTTACAATTCTAGGAGGTCAAGGACTTGAGGACAGATAACTATTAACAGAATAATCTGGCCAGGGCTATTCACAACAGGAGAAGGAATGGTTGTTGGTTTTGTTTGAACCCACACATGATGTCCTGGGTAGGAGAGTGCCTTTTACATGATTGCCTTAATCTGGATAGCCCATACTTTAACTTTGAATAAGTCCATAGTACTAGCATTTAGTAATGCAAGTGATAATATGGATGATTTTATTGTCCCTAAAATGCTCAAATAAAATTAAATAATGGTTTGTTTAAACTTTTCATTAAGCCTGTTTTAAAGTTTTTAATTATACTTAACCATAGTGCATGGACACAAATGTTTTACTTCAAAGGGCAAGGCTTCATTTTGGGCAATGCCAACCTGAGACATGGCGGGGCTAATCCTCCACCTCTGAAACAGATGTATTCTTTGTAAGTTGCCGCTGACCCTGACCCATGATGGTTTCTTTTTGGTCCCATTCCTCTTGCACTTTTACTGTATTTAAATATAGACTAGAGGGCACAAGTAAACCAGCTGACCAGGGTGATAATCTCTGGACCTTGAAGTGTTTATTTCTTTGTGTGTGAGTGAATGGGTGGCAAAAACACAGTAGAGTACTTCACCTATAGATCGACAGGGCAGCTGCAGGGTTGGAGGTCACAGGGGTGAATTCTGACACTGTTCTTTGAGGCTGTGATCTGACTAACTCAAAAGGAGTCAACTCAATTCTTCTGCAATTGGAAGTCATTGCACATATAATATGAAGTAGGGTGGAACAGAACAGGGATCATTTAAACACATGCTTTGAAATGCATACATTTCCGGATACACAATACAAAAACTAGCACATCTTAAATTCCCTTCTAGTGAGTCTGAAGCATACAAGTAAGGAAAGTGCATTATACCAGTGAAGACTGATGTTGTCTTATTATGTTTCAACAGTGGCTGACAGCTATGACTGACATCTCTGCTGAAAGCATCATGACCTCCATGCTTGCCAGAACCTGTCCAAACATACTATCTTCACATTGTTCAGGAGGATAGCAATGTGAAGCAGCTGTTTCCGTACATGTACATTCAATCTTAGAACATTCTTGTCTCACTTGACTTTGTGTATCCTAAAAAAAGAGGTACAGTATTTCTTTGTATAAATTGCACTTTTTTCTTTGCAAAGCTTTTAGAGTTTCTTGATTTAGATGAAAATTTACGAAAACTATTTCACCTGCGGCTTTTGTATTTGAATAGAATTTTGCTAATGCTCGCCCATTTTGACCTCAAATATCTTTTGTGTGAATACATGTCACGTGACTATCCATCATCACCCTCTGCCAGTACAGAACTCTGGCTCTGTTTCTCTGTTTAATCCATTAAAGTGCACCTTTTTTTTTGACATTGAGGGTTTGAACCTGACATTGTGCTGACATCTCATGAGGGAATCAGACTTTCATTCAGCCCTCCATACTCATCTCTGTGTCTCAATAATGCCTTGACTCTTAGGTTATTGAACCATGACGTTTCTTCCTCACCTATCTTGCTGAAAAGCAAGAGAATGGTTTCTCCTGTTGAGTGAGGCATCACATCTATTTAAACAAGTGTACCCCATACTGACAGCAGTTATAGATGTTCTTTAGCCTCGAAGATGCATCCACAGTTGAACTGCTTTCACTAAAAATAAGCAAATAGTACTCTGCACTCTGTGCAGCTTGCTGTTCCAGAGAGAGTTCAGTGAGGTCACAGCGTGTCTTTTAAAGAGCAACAGTAACAACGTAAGACACACAAATGAATCAGCCTTTCGTGACCTACAATACTCTTTGAGAGCTTCTGCAGACAGGCTGGAACAGGAGAGGGAGGAGGACGATGAAAACTGTTATCTCAAACTTGTCTTTCCATTGGAAAAACCCCAAGAGGAAATGTTTTCAGAAAAAAAAGAAAAAGGGTACCCAAAGAAGGAATTCCTGTTGACACTATTTTACATTTAACTCTTTGTTTAGATGTCGGCTGCAAAAAAAGGCACAACTGTTGGTGCCCTGATCAGCCTTAGCAACGCTGTACAGGGAAAGAAAGGAAGGCGGCAGTAGCTGGTACTTTAAAGTGTCAGGGTCTTTGTCGCCATGACTAGTTTATGATGCTGATGTCAAGCATCCCACTCAATGAGGCCTTTGTCCCAGGCCGAGGCCAGGGCAGTGGGAAAACTGCCCACTCTTAGTCGGCAGGCCCATCCATCTTTCCATGAGGCCTTGCCGTCCACTTTGCACCAAAACTCTTGTGTATTAAAGATCTCTTGGGTTAATGTGCTGGAAAATTGGCTTGCATTTTTATTGGAGGAGGCCTACTAAATGAAAGAAAAACAACTCTGGGAGGGTAGAAAAGGACGAGAAAAATATCTGGAGGAGTGATCGGGGAGGGCAGGCCCTCAAGTCTTGTTTCCTGTGACCTCGATAAAAGAGAACCCCTTCTCTGACACACCAGAGATGATATTGTACTCAGGCAGAGTAGAGTTCTATCCATTTATCATTACAGTCATAACCAGCAGTTGTTACTGTTGAAGTATTGACCCGGTCATGATGTCTGTAAAAGGACATTAGAGATAAATCTCGAGAACACCAGTGAAGGTTGAAGAGTCGGATGAAATATGGTATTTTCATCCTGTTTCACCCCTACAATCAAGCCTTACATCTCATGTTACATTTATCAGCAACACATTGTTGGCAGTACTATGAAAACAGACTCCACTCTCCCTTGTTTCTCCTCTAATAATAATATCCCCGTTTGATTGTTAGGGTTTCATTGACATATGCAAACTGCTTCTGTCACCTGGTAGCTGTCATTGTTCTTGATGGGAGAGCCGAGACAAACCTCACTATGGAACACATCAGTCCAATCAATAAGCCTAGAGACAGTGACCTACTGGACATGTTTATGGGTGTGGGAGGCTAATTAGGAGACTCTTCCCAGGGTCTGAGAGGAGCCCACAGAACAGCTGTTGGTCAGCACTGGACTCCTGTCCCTGGGTCAAATGTGTGGCAGCTCGTCACGGACAGTGACACAACTATAGGTCTTTAGAGACCAATTTACTTAATGGCTAGCCCAGGGGCTGGAGACTCCTGGTATCTCTTCACTTGGGCAGTGAGAGAGTCAAAAATATCTCACTAAGTCGGAGCAGGTTTGAGGGAAAAGGAATAGCTGAGAATATTTTCACTGGAATCATGAATACAGTACTTGTGGAGTGCAATGATGTGAGTTGTGGTAATTAGTTATGCACACAGTATAGTATACAAGCAACACACACATTTTTGGGTTAATAGAATATAATGAAAGGCTGAATGCAAAGGAAACGAGCTAGCGCATTGTTATGTTTTCTAAAAGGTGAATCTTAAGTACTCTGCGAACAGTCAGATTTTAAATCAAAATTTGCCTTCCATCAAGCCAAACTCTGGCTAGCTAAGTGCCCCTAAGGGTCAAAATGTTTGGTCCCAGAAGTCTCTTAACACGCAGATGTTACAGTAACATAGCCAGGAAATCAGGTCCAAACATCACCTTTGACCTCGCCTGTCAGCTGATTCAGCATCGCCCCTTTTGAAATAGACTCCCGTCTTTAAAAAATTACAGACTTTTCCCACCGCACCCCTCTATTCATTTTTTCCAGCTTCCACTATTCTCTAGTGAGGGCCCTGCGGTCAACGAATACTGATGGCACAGTTGCTGAAAATATGTCGCCTTAGGTTCAAAAAGGTCAAAGGGCTCACACCAGGGTCAGGGCCTGTCTTTATGTCTCTTCTCACCAAAGGCTTTGTGATGAATAGGAAGCCCCAGGAAACAAAAGCTTTCAGCGAAGACAAGCAACTGTGCTTTATACATCACCGCCTCCACCCACTGAAAGCCGGCCTGCTGAAAACTCACTTTCTAATTGAGAAACTAAGAATATGTGGAAGAAACAATCTGCGAAGATGAACCTGAAGTAAGGTAAAGAATATAAAGCATGGTGAAACTAGGTAGTGTCTTGATAGGCAACCTAAACTCATCACTCATCACTGGAAAAAAGAACACGCAGGGAACAAAGACCTGCACAACTGACAGCTAGGTTATGGTATTGATAGACTTGCTGTCCCCATGTAAACCAGTAGGGACGGGGAGCCAGTTACTTTAAAGGATTCAGTGCATACAGTACACATTGTCAATATTCAAATATTGCACTTTGTTGCATTAACTTCCTTCAACTTAGAAAATGAATCTTATTCAACTTGAAAATGTTGTTCCATCAAGTGTATGGCAAATCTGTTTTAATAGTCCGTAGTTGTTAAGCATCTATAGACCATCAGGGGAGTCCCTCCTTTCAAATCAACATACACCATATCAACCCACGAAGAAAGTGCTCAAAAGGTTATCTGCAGCTCAATCAATGTACTCGGCTTTGAAGACAAAGAAGAAGAAAAGAAAAAAAAAACGTTTTCTTCCTCAACTTGTTTTTCATGCCATTGCATTTGACCCTTGTAAAACAGTATCAGCAAACTAATAACCAAGCTGGCCTCTAATCTGTTGCCTCTGTTCCTCTCTCCTCTTGTAATGTGTTGCAGATTCCAGAGGTTGAAATTGGCAGGGAGATTTTAAGCAAATGGCATCTGGTTAAAGGTCAGAGTCAGGGGGCCCAGTGGGTGAAAGGTTGAATAACTCAAAGGAAAGTAGTGACCGTTTCAGAAGGTAGATGTTTAATAGAGGAAGACTCTTGCTCTCTTCATTTTAGTTTAGCTAGTTAGTAATACAGCCTGGTTACTGTACTTTATCTGTTTTGTGGTATCAAGTTTACACATTTTGGCTCATAGGCTAAATAAAGGTGGTGTAGTCGTAAGCTTCATCACTATCAAACTCTATAGAACAAAAATAAGAAGTTTAAACTGTCAATTGAAGACATATAATGAAATCCCTAATCCTTTACCTTGAAAGCAGTTAATTTTAGTTGTTTAACTTACATTTCAAAGAAATGTGTGTTCATGTAATTTGTCATTTGTTTACAGTTTATTTTAAGTATCTACTATGATTTACAAAGATATTACTAACTTTTGATTGGATACTTTCCGATATTAAAAGTAAAAATGTTATTGCTTAGGGGATCAGATCACTGTATACATTGGTGTATAAAGTGGAACATGTGCTTATAATTCTCGTTTAAGCGTTGAGCGCTGGGGCAGGAAAATTAGTGGAATTACTATTTTATTTTAACCAGATGATTGCTCCAGTTGAGCACCAGTGAGTTTTCATTAGGGGCTGTAATTTACGAGCCTCCCTCTGCATTCCAGGAGTTGGACAAACTCCCCCAGGTCTTGGTGTCAAAGAAAATGCCTGGGCATTGACACAAGAAGAATATGCACAGGGTATTTGCTAACACATCTATAAAAATATATATTTTGATTATGTAGTAAAGTTAACTATTTTGAGAAAGTCCCTATCTAATTGGCTGGGACCTTAAACGTGTCTTGAGTTTTGACCTCTGTTTTGCTAGTTAAATGTCCACCACTTTTCACTGACTCTCAGATTCACTGATGTGTTCTGGATTGCCTTTTATAATTTATCCTTGGAGATTGATGTGTTTTTCTAAGCATGTTAAAGAAAAGTGCTCTTAGAAATGATTCACCCTTTTTTAATTGGTGGATTTGTCTGGTTCTAGTGTATCAAGTTAGTGTATCTAACAGCTGTACATTTCACACGTTCTTCATGGCCTTTCGCAGTGGCAAGGTGGTGTAGTTCCACCTCACAGCAAGAAGGTCCTAGTTTCTATTTCAGAATGGGGCACTCATCGGCGCTCAGGTGGGCCTTTCTTATCTCCCTGGGCATTCTGTGTGGGGATTTTAAATGTTCTCACCATGCTCACATGGATTTCCTCCAGAACATACCGCGCTCGTGTGAGTATTTGGACCTGGCTCCTGGACGCTGCTGATGTGGCAGCTCCTGGTTGACCTGGAAGTAAGGATAGCAGGATGGAGGAAAAGCAGAGAATATTTCTGGTGAGAGTTTTGGTTGATGCCCTGGCATGCGTGTATGTGCTCCGCCACTCCTTGAACTTGTGTGTAGTCCACAATTGTGAGATTAATTAAGGTTTCTTCTCTTCTGCTCTTCTAGTTCAGTGTAAAGACGGGTCAAATTGCAACCAGCAGTCAAAACAAGACAGCCAGCTTAGTGATAGTCTTAAAGTCTGGTTAAATCCCCCTATTAATTTTCCAGCTCTATAAATCAACTTTTTGCTTCTATTATCTTGGGAATGACCTTCGGTCTTTTAAAAAAAGGTTAAATCTCCCAGCATGAGCTGTAAAAAGTGGGCAGCTATGTAAACACTGTGTTCCCCCATGGAAGAATTATAGGGCTGTCTGATGTCAAAGTTGGCCTCTGATGTCTGAAAATGTAGATTTGATGGCATTTCATTCATCATTTAACAGTTCTGTACAGTTGACACAGTAACTGGGAGCTTTTCCAGGGTGGTCTCAGAGAGATGATTCTTGTCATCCTATGGACACTTTGATTAAAACTACAGATACAAATGAATGAGTAAATAATGGAACAAAATATAATTGTGTACCAGGAGGAATGTTTAACAATATGCCAGTGTAGTTGTAGGCAGGATGTCAAGTTGGGTTCAAGACAAACACTTTCCAAAGGAAAGTCACCAAGGATGTCATTCACTATCCCTAAACCTAATTACACATAAATGCTGCAGTTGGCCTTTTCACCTTACACTCAAGCTCTAACCTTAATTATAACCTTAAACCTAACCCACATGTGTTGCATTCTGCTTGTTGTCAAAAGGATCCATTAGATCCATCTCCTTGTGGATACACATCAACTAGTTTTTTTCCCATAGTTCCCATGCTGTCATTCCAACAGAAATGAAGTGAGAAGTAGTTCAGTTACAGTGGTACAGTATGTTGATATATAAATGTAATCAGGCAACAGCCTTTACATAGAAAAATAGAAAGGCAAATGTTTGTAACATAATTTAAATAACATTGCTATTGCTTGTTGGCCATTACAGTCTAACAGAAACCTAAATGGAACCATAAGTTACCGCTACTGCAGACCACTAATCATGTACTTAGAAATGTGTTTGTAAACAGAGGGGTGGATGCAAGGCAGCCATGTGCTTGTGCTAATGATGGGGCGGGGGAGATGGAAACATTGAGGGAGGCCCCATGGTGTTGCCTAACTCTCTCTCTTAGCTGCCAGGTCGTGGGTTATTAAGAGGTTTACATTACCTGGAGCCCTGCTGAAAAACCTTTTCTCTGAGGAGCTTTTGTCCAGTCCACATATTCTGAACACTCATTTTTGTGCAACGTTTTATTAAGTTGGCAATATCAGTAATTTTATTTTTCGATGATATCAATTTCTATCTTTCTCTGTCTCTCTCTATTTGCAATACAAGAATTACATTTATTACTTACCTACTACTTCTTATTGTTTCCTACAATATATTTTATACGTGATATCTTGCTGTCTTGAAAGATATTTAAACTTGCATCTTGTCATCCTGATTCAGTTGAAACAAAACCTGCTCATTATGTTTGAAATGAACATCTAGAAAGTGTAAACCCTCTGTTTGTATTGACTGAGGATCATAAATAGTCTTTAAATTGTCCCTGAAATTGTCTTGAACAATGATTACAACTTGTGGCATGCTGTGCTTGAGCACAATGGAGTGGAGGCGGGGGGGGGGGGGGGGGAGGGGCGGCGGGGGGCTGGCTGAGGTAGAGAGAGAGATGTGAAAGAAAGAAAAATAGTGAGAGAGGGAGATGGTTGTGGAGCTCCTCTTTTGGCTCTGAGTGTTATGATGAATGGGGGAACAATATTTAGCAGTTGTGTGTGTGTGTGCACAGGTTGTCGTTCTAATTGAAAACTAATTGAAATGGTATGTTGTCCGCTTCTGTTTGTTTTGCTAATGACGTTGTGTTGTGGCACCTTAAGGCAACCATGGGATAACCTCTTTAGACTGAAGTAGTAACTTTACGACACAATAAGCTAAAACAAGAACAAAACAGAAACCTCGCCGACATCTTTTATTTTCCATAACAAGGTAAACAGAATCATGTTTCACGCTTTGATCTAACATCCTGAAACCCCTATTTCTTGGACATCCCCTCTTTTCCTGGTGCCAAAGAGACCATGGAATAGAGAGCACTGAACACTCCACTCCCAGTGTCAGGGTGTTAGAGTTGAGATGCAGTGCATGCTGCTGTTTTCGGGGCCAGAGAGACAGAATAGAGGGAGCAGGGCCAGGACGGGGCCTTGAGTCCTGCCAGCTGCACCCTGTCTTTGAGGAGGGAATGGAGTGCTGCTCATTGAGGCTGGCAAACGCCATCCCATAAACTTTCCCCTGCCATTCCCTTTGATTGTCCTTGGACATCTGCCTGGCCCTCCCAACAGGAATGTGCAGCAGCTGTTTGCTGCAAGTGTCTTCGTTGTGTGAACTCGGGCCTGTGCACGGGCCCTGGCTTAATGAATTGAGCCAACTCAAACTGGGTCGCCTGGGACACTGCGCCCTGGTGCATAACTCTGCCCTGGGGATGACAGGCAAGCTCAGAGAAAGGGGCTGGGAAATGTATATTATGGAGGTTAACCATTTGCCCTCACACTGTAATTGGCTTAGATTGTCTAGCGACTGGATTTGCAGGGGAGAACCTGCACTGTGTTTCAGTGCAAAAGTTCAGCTGTGCCTGACATGGAGTGTGTGTGCAGGTTAGAGAGATGAAGAAACAGGGAGGAAGGGGTGGAGAGATAGAGAGAGAAAGAAAGAGAGAGAGAGATAGTGAGATTAAGAGGGAGAGTGAGAGAAAGCCAGATTACAACATAAGGAGTAAGAAGTAGAGAGGAAGTGTGTAGATTTGATGTTTCATTACAACAGTACTAATATAATGATTTAAACGTGAATTAACTGAAATGTAAATGCACTTCACAGTTGTATATCAGGCCACACACATATTCACACAAGTACCTTCTGCCATCACACAAGTCACACATTGTTAGCGGAGAGATAGTGGCAGAGGGGGAAATTACAAAGGTGTCAGATACTCTAAGGATGGAAATTCCCAGATGTAAAGAGGAATGTATTTGATTTCCCCTCTTTATTTCTCTTAAGCCAAGGGAAGGTTTAGATCTCAGCATCCCAACTCATGTGAGCTTTAGACTAAAGAAGACAAGAGGATTAGTGATAATGTGGGTAGCCTTTACCCAAGACGAACTGGCAAACATGACTGGGTGCTGAGTGATGGGTCAGGAATCTGATGCGGATGCTTGTTTGTTTGAAATGGCAGATTAGAAAGAGGACGCAGAATTCAGGAAGGTAAACAGTAGAGGGGGATTGGTCTTTTTGTGAAGGAAGAATTGCCAACAGTTAAAAGCCCCAGAAGCTTTGGTATTGGCAGTTTTATTGTAACCATGAAATTCACAGTTTTAGCTGTGACTGTCATACATCTTGATGGTTTGTGCTAAAATTCAAAATAAAAATACATGTCTGGTAACTTTAAGTCACGTGTTATTTATGACAGAACTTCCTTTCTGGTTTACTGTTCTCATTAGAAAGGTTTTGATAGTTGTTGTTTTTTTTATTCCCATTTCCTCTTGTATTCCTGTATGACAGACAGTGTTCAGTGATGAGGGTTGCTCCATGGGCCATGATGAGTTGTTTAAAATCTAATCAGAAACTAACAAGTCCCTGGTTATTTGTTTCTGCCTCGATACTTGAGAGTTCGCAGATGTTGTGGAAGGTAGGGAGTCGATTGTTTATACAGCAGTGAATCTTTTCCAAACACACACATTCTATCAGCCCACATGGCTATCTATCAAGGGAGGCAGAAGTTACAGTTTTTCTGAAGTCAGACAGGCACAAAAGCCCTTCAGCCGCAAATTACAACTCCCACCCCACCTGCTGAAGCCAGCGTGCTGGCGGCGTAGTGTTCAGACGGTAACCTGCCTCCAATCGATCGGTTGTTGTTGCAGCTGTGCTCTGGTTGATGGTTTATTTAAGCGGCTCCACATGCTTGTTGAGGGTAAGGCAGCTGAATATATAAAACAGGCTCTCAGAACCACTTTGTGGTCCGGGCAAGAGTAAATGGAATAATAAAATCCAAATGGTTTCATCCTATGTTCTGGCCTCGTAAATCCAGGAAGTCACTGCTTACGTTGATCCAATGCATGGATCAAGAATGCATGCATGTGTGTACAAAAAAAAGGTTACATGTGGCTAACAAGATGACCCCTCAATGACAGATCTAATCAAACATCAGCAGGTCTCATGTCCACAAAAACACAGAGGTAGTGGTTTTCAGCTGTAGGGATAGTTTGGAGACAGACAATTCATTGGTTTTGTATTGGTACTCAAATAATTAGTTGTAACATGGGAGAGACAACTTTAGAGATTACTTTCTTTTAACAAAACTACAACTATTTGCACAAATAGAAGTACACTAACATACTGTAGTCATGTAGAAAAAAAGTATTGTATAATAGTTCTTCAACATCTGTCTGCAAAGTTTCACCTGCTTTGTCGTGTAATGTTTGCCCTTGTAAAGGAAAATTAAATCATATAAGGTTTAGTCACAAAAATGTTTTTTACACTTTGGAAACTTAAGTCTCCTAAATATCCTTCCTGACTAATAATCTGTTGTAATGAGTCAAAATGTTCCTTCATCTCATATTTAAATTGGAATTAGTGACAGTAGACTAAATCTTACAGTAACATGCAAGATTGCATGCTTTTACATTCAGGTTCAAATCTGAGATGCAGAGGCCCTCTACACTGCCTTGTGAGCTAGGCTGCAAGGTCAGGTCACTGCTCTCTTTGAAAAGAGGGCATTGAGCATCTCCCCTTTACTCACCCTACTTCCTTCCCACAGGGCAAAGATGAGGATGTGTCTTCTTGCTCCCCAACACACAGACAGGAAAGAGGTACAGTAACAGGGGTGAACGTTCAACTGTGCAGTTATCTAGAAATCCCAGGAAGATAGATTCATGTTTTACATTATTTCTTATGATGCAGTCTAAGTTTAAATAATTACTGACATGGTAATCCCAAATGATTCAATAAAAAAACGCTGACAAAAATAACAGATTTGATATGTCATGGGGTTGCAGTATTACATGTTTTCACCAAAGGAGAACTAAGAAAAGAGGAAAGAATTATAATTTACTCAGTGAATGCAATGACTGTCATTATTGTCATTATAGACATTATTGTCCTGTAGCAGTCTCAAATTTAAGGTATTATAACTCTTGTCAGAAGAACCACCGACAAAATTACATAATTCCACTTTCCTCTTCAAGAATTTGGATAGTATTTTTCATTTCACATCGTACAACAATGCCTTATTATTTCTAAAGGGTCTCAGTGCTTAAACTCAGCAGTTCCTTGTTTAACTTAACAGTGCAGTAAAAAAAACCATTGCATGGTTTGTCCATGAATCGTATATGAAATATTGTTTTCATTTCATATAAAACTATAATAGGTATAAAGTGAAGCCAATTCCAAAAGTGCAAGTAAGCAGAATTTCATAGCCCTTTGCTGTCAGTTGTCAAACCATTTCAGTTGACTTTTGTGGCCCTTGGAAACAACAAAGGTAAGGCTTGCTAACAGTCAGACGTTCTGATATTTGGGATATTTCTGTAAACTCCCAGGGGACTGAGCTTGCCCTAGAAAAGGCTGAGGGCTGAAAAATATTGTTAGAAAACAACTGTTTATGCAGACCTCAGGTTCAGTGTTAGGAAACAAGGAATATATAGCACATTTCACAACACTTTGTCTTTGTGGTTTAAGATATGTTTGCTTGTAAAACATAGATTCCAATGTTCTCGATCAGAGGGTTCCCATATACGTGAATTAAAGACACTGTTTCAAGAAAAATAAATAGTTGCTACTATCAATCGATAGTAAAAAAGAAAAAGAAGAAAAAAAGTAACCTTTTCACTTACATTTACAAATTACAAAATACAGTTACTAACACTTGAAAATACATTGATAGCTTTCATGATGGTACATGTTAATCATTGAGGACAAAGTGAATGATATAGAAAAAATCACATACTGCTCGATTTCATAATGTCCATGAACTGGAGTTATTAGGTTGTACTGTACTGTGCGTTCTATTGTCACATGGAATATAGATCAAAGAAGGTTTAAAAGCAATATTGCCATGGATGATTTCATGAAGAACTGTAACATGCATACTTCACGCCACACGTGTAAACAAAACAGGCTTGACTTTTACAATGTAACATTGCAGTTTAAACCCATGCTATTGTTTTTTCCTTATACTGATTAGTCTTCATGTAATTTGGAGGGTAACCAGTCATTAGCGGGTGGAACCACTTTTGTTTCTTTACCCACTGGGTAAATGCCAAATTAATGTACAAAAGCAAATTATGTGAACTTTGCTTTGAAGCATTGTTCCCCTAATTTTCATCCATTACCCAAAGCTCAGAACTACCTAAAACAATATTTGTTCATTTCGTTTCACTCAGACAAAATTTTGAGTCCTCAAACAAAGTACCTGAAAGATTTAAACAAAATACAATACTGCTTCTCATTGATGGTTGTAACTACAACTCTCAACTGTCTCTTAACATACCGTAACACCCAACTGACCAACCCTACCCAGGACATAGTTTGAACCTATATGCTAGTACCTACCCAACAACACGCCATGGACTCACAGGTACAGTATCAGGCTCTTAACCTTGAATTTGTATCATCAGTTCTTGTACCTGCTACATTTGTGTTACCGGCAACATCTGACCACACAACGTTTGACAGGCTCTCTAATTACCTTTGCTATTTACGGTGCTCTGCCCGTCTGCTACTGATTTCTCCATTATCTTGACAGTAAACAAACTGGTCCCATTAGAACATAGCCATGTGAGGCTTGCCTGTGGCAGGCTTGGGCCTTAGCATAGCGACCACAAATCGCTTCTGCATTAAAAGTCACCATGTAACAATAACCTTTGGCTTTATCACCAACTGCTTTTTTAGTGAGGAGGGCCTTTTTTGTGCAAGCACTTAGGCTTTATTCGCCTATATTGACTGACTCAGACACTCAGAGAGTGATACTCTTTGAGGGTCCTAGAGGAGAAAACCCTAGAAAATAGAGGAGGTCCTAGAGGAGTTACACAATTCCTCAGATCTCTTCTGGATTGCTCCTTATTGCATGGTTTTTGCAAACGTTGAGACAAATACTTCAGGCAGAATTGCGATTTGGATTGTTCTGAATTTGATGAAGAAAATGTTTTGTCCGTCTCTTCATAAACGGAGTGACTAAGTTCAGTTGAGTTCTGGATTTTAATACGTATTTATCAATCTGCAGATTGGGAGAGAAAACCAGACCTCTGACAATAAATGACAACACAACACCAGGCTTAGGTCTCAATCATGTCTCTCAGCTCTGACCATCTTTTATAGGGCACAGGAATGTAAACATAGATAGTGACAGTCAGGCAGTAATGACGTTACAACAGTCTCAGAGGAAGAGATTCACAACTCCCAACACATGACCACTCAGACTAGAGAGATCATAGTTAGCGCTCTCCTTGTAGTCATGACAAAGGACGTTTACCCAGTACTTTCTCCTGATCACGAACATCTATTAACCCTGACACATAGACACAATCTACTCTTATTAATAGCAAGCTTACATGAGAACATACTAACTAGTATCCAATGACTAGTTATATTGATTAGTGAATAATGTAAGCACACCGGAAATCGCAATTTCTTCCACAGAATTCTAGCTGTATTTTTGGGAATATGATCAATTCTGTCCTGGAGTTGAATTAATAAACACTCTTTGATCAAGGCAGCTTAGTTGATTTGTTTCTTAATTTGGATTTTAGTGTATTATATAATGTACATGTTTATTAAAGATACTAGCTTTTTTTGCTTATGATACTTGACAAAGTTAAACTGCATTACACTGAAATCAATGTGTAAATCTGTGTACACACAGCTAATGTACTGAAATATATTCATGGATGGTCAATCCTCAGGCTTTGACACCTATGTTGAGGGTTAAACCATTGACATATGCTTTGACACAGGCCCCCTATTTATAGGGGGCCTGTGCCCACCCCTTTATTCCCTTTTGCTGACCTAGTACAGTACAGCAACAGTATTTCTCAACATTACCAACACACCATCTGTATGGGATGCTATAAAACAAATAACCGAGGTCTCAGTGCATCCAAATGTTGTCCAGTCAACTATCCTGACATGATTAAGACCAATATAAACAGTGATCACACCGGTACTACACTGGTACTATACTAATTCTATTAGTACCAGTCCGAATATAGGTTATGTAATAGCTTAGATCTTTTATGTCTGTGTAAAATCTGATCATTACCCAGAGGTAAACAGATCATTCCAATTTGGGAATTTTTAGCTCATCTTAAGAAGAGATATTTACAGAGAACAAGAGGTGTGTCTACTGGCTTTGAATGCTTCCTGCATCTTAAGGGTCTCTCTAAAATAACTTTTGTTCATATCAGACTGCATTCATATATATATTTCTGAAGTGTGACTCTTCAAATGTGATAATTTATCCATTCATTCTGACAGTTTTACAAGGTGCCAAGATAGTTGTCAACAACATTTGTTTGATTAAATCTCCAGTGACCAGCAACATTGATTTGTTGTCATCCTTGTTGCATTGACTCACCATACCACAAGAGACTTTTGAAGTCCGTTGATCCCATATTTATATGTACCACATTTGTTCAAATTAAGTGTGCACACACAGTATGGAAACTTGATACCTGACTAAATGGCTGGTGCCAATAATGATAATACAAATTGCATTGTGGCAGTCAGTGTGGGATAAATAATTAGGATACTATGAAGTCGAGCAAAAAAAAGAAAAAAGGGTTTAATTGATTTTCAAAAGTAATTAAATATACAGTGATAAATTGAATGGTTGGACTGCCTTTTCAACATAGTGATGATAATATATATTTTAAGTTACCAGACATCAAATTGTATTATAGTGTTTTAACAAGTTGACCTACAAACATTGTCTGTTTGTATGTGACCAGGGTGAGGTGAAGCATATGCTCAGCCCAATGCAACGCTGCTAAACTACAAAACTGAAGAAAATAAAACTCAAAGGATTAGAACAATTTAGAAAGCAGACCCCCTTCTTTTCTATTGAGCTTTCCCCCGCGCTGTGGCTATTTCTCTATGCCCAGCATGGGCTCCACTTTGTGGCTTTTAATAACCTGCCCCTTCAAGCTCCTACCCCCTGAGACACATTTTTACCCACTTTATTTGTGCCGCTCTGTTTCTACCTACCAGCAGCTGCAAGGAGGAGTGAACAGCGGAGGCGGCAGCAGCAAATTTCTTCCAGTTGCTCAACACGCTAATCCTCCCCTTTTCTTCGCAGCTCAAGCATTATATTGCAGTTTCATTGACTAGGAGGTGTTGTGTTGCAGTGGAATCAATAGCTGAGGGGATCCCAGCCCAACGATTAGCTTGTCAGTCAGGGCTCTGTGGTTGGAAGGAGGGGAGGCTGCGTAAATCCCAGAATGCCAGGGGCCACCGGCATGGAAAAGCTGGAATGCTGGGAGCCGCCGATTGCTCTCCACCACCTGTTGTAAGAGGCAACATGTGCTGAGAGTATTAACCTTTCTGCTACTGTGGTTTAACCACTGCCCACTGCTATTGGTTTCTTCGTTCAATCGGAGGCTACTAACCGCAAGTCACAGCTACAGTATTGGAGACTGTTTGACCCCTTTCATGCATCAGGATTGGACCCAGATTTCAACGCATCAAAATAAGTCTTCAGAGCCCGAATCATTACAGTAATGATTGAATGGTCAATCCAGGTATCATTTCGGTGTCCAGCAGTACATGGAGATTTAAGGAGCATTACTTACCATCTCTAAGATTTAGAGTACACTGTGTCATGTTTGTTTTTCTGCATTAAATCAATTCCTCAGGGTCAATCCCCAGAGACACTGAACCAGGATTCATTTCTGTGGAAGAGTAATTGTAAACTATTTGTATATGAGCCAAATGCAAGGGGAATTTAGACAGAGCAAATCTTTGACCTTTCTAAAATATTTTGGCCCCCATCCCAGAGTTGACACACAGTTCATCATCAATAGAATGCCATCTGATATTTAGAGAACAGATACAACATGGACAAAGACTTGTTGAACCAAATGCTCTCTGATATCTTCCTTTACCTATTGTTTGTCATATGTAGCCCTGTGGTATTCTACCAGAGACCTTGCAGTAGAGACCCACCCACAGAAATGATAGCATGTGTGAAGTCTATTCGGAGGAAGTTATCGGACCATTTTAGATCTGAAAGATAAAAGAAATCCCAAACGTTTCTATCACATTTCTTAACCTAAATGGATGGATAACAAATCATGCATTCTATTTTAATCAATAATTATGATCTGCCCACTCATTTCTTTAATCTTCAGAGACCCATTCCTCCCACACCCACTCCTGTCTTCAAAGTCACACAAAGTCTTGTCCTCAAGACACACAAGTCACCTGACCTGGGTCATGGGGTAATCTCAGTGGTGAAGTGAATAACCATACACTTGGCCGGAAAGTTGTGGCACACTGCACAGAAGGCCTGTTGCTTTTAAACACTTAAATAGTCTGTTATCAGTGGTGGTATGGTAAAAAGCAGCCCATATTAGAATTATAAACCAGCTGGTTCAAAACTGTCATTATGGGGTCGCACTGGGGAAGAGCAGGTACAATCAATTAGTTACTGTAGGAGGGGGAGGAGTCAAGGGCAAGATGGAGTGTTCTCTTGATTGTGTGTGTGTGTGTGTTTGGAGTGTGTGAAGAGATGGGGTGTGAGTGAGTGGGATATGGGCTTCATTAACACTGCTGCATTTACTCTCTCAAAACTAACTTCTGGTTAACTTCTGAAACTAACTCTGTCTACAAAATGAAGCTTTCTGAAAGCACATAGAATTATGTATGGGTGGCTATTTGTCTGTTTATGTGTCTCCGTGTGAAGTAGTTGTAGGTACTTTGTTCACCCCCAAGGTGTCCAGTGTTAGTTTGGTGTATACAACATGAGGGAATGTAAGTTGTATGAAGTCTAAACTTAAACACAAAGATTTTCAAAGTCAACTCGTCAGTTACAAAGTTTACACACAAGTTCTTTGCTTTTTACAATATATAGTATGCTTGCCAACAAAATTGCAATTTATTAAGGAAAAACTAGTACCCTTCACAGAATAAATACTCTAGTAAAAGTACACTTTAAATACCTTTAGTAAAATGTCAATCCACAAGCGGGGTGATGTTTAAAGACATCACTTGGGGTGCTCACTGGAACAGAGAGGTTACCAGAATTTACAAGTGCCAGAACCCATTGACCAGCAGATCATTTGTGAGAAGTGTTGTGTATGTGTCTTTGTCTGAGTTTGGCAAGCAGAAGGAAAGTCTCTCAAGAGTCCTTACCAAGGGATCTGGGAAAACGTTCTAGTTTCGAGGGAAATGAACTCAAGAGTGAACACTAGCGTGTTAAGTTATTAGCCCCACTTTGGGTTGTGTATGTGAAACAAGCTCTTATAAGAGTTGGTGAGAATCCCTTAACTCACATTACTCCTCCCACTTGCTTTGTCTCTTTTTCAGGGCCAGGTTAGAAGGGTCACTCTCTCCATGTGGATAGGTCCTCTGGCGCAATTATCTGGCTACAATGCTCAATTAGCGGCAATCCCTCTTTTGAGGTTACAATACAAGGGCTTTAGATTTTTAAGAGTTTAAGATGAAAAAGAGACACCCATAGAAAGATTAAATATGCCTTATACATGGTTTCCATATAACTTCTAAAGATACCCATAGAAAGATTAAATGGGCATATCCTGGCAAAATATTCAATTTACATGTTACCTTCAAGACTATGAAGTAGAGTGAAAGTACCATAAGCCATTAAGTATTACATTAATCACACTTCAAAGTGCAAATTGCTATGCAACTACTGCCATGGCTCAGAGTTAAACTCCACAAGGATGTGTACTGATATCTAAGAGAAATAAATTCTGATCAAAGTATGGAGGCAGGAGTTCAGGTAACAACCACCCCTAGCAAGGTCACTATCTGTCACCAGGTGCTCAATTAAAAGGGGCATTAACCTTGTTTACACAATACAACAGCAATATGGAGTAGGGCAGTAAATGTATTGTCATTAAACAGTAGGAGGCCGCTTGCTTCTGGCAGACTGCCCACAAGCCATTTGAACTGGGCGGCCAAACACAACCCTTTAGGCCAACTCAAGAGCCACATATGGAGCATGCTCCTGATCGCCACAGCCAAGTAATGAACACAAGTTTTTGCTGTGCCCAAAGTTCTTAGAAATCAGTGTAAACATTATTTTGAAGTATATTTCGTAGGAAGTGGTGTCAACCACGGCGGAAACTGTTTGCACAGCTTCATGATGTGGTCAGCGTGCTAACCCAGTTCATCCGCACATTTAAATCAATGAGAGAGCAAAACAACACCAATATAGTTGTTTTGGAGCTTTGATGATGAACGTGCCTCAACTCTCTGTCCCCCAGTTCAGGGTTTGACATACCTGCCAAGAAACAAAGCAAAACTCTATATTAAAAACCCATATTTATTTGTGGAACAATTTAGTGTATACCTGGCACAGATTAACAACTTGTACAGTAATTTAAACTGCCAAAATATGTTTAATGTAGATTGTGTTTGTAATAAAGAGAAAGTGGAGGTTATGGCAAATTTGTTTTACAATAACTGGTACTTGATGTCTCTCTGAACAATTTGTAGAGACCATGATTTTTAATTTAAGTACCACATGTATATTTCTGTTTTACTATTAACTCATTAATTAGGCACTTATTAGTTCATGTTTAACTAGTAGTCATTCATTACAAATTTGTGAGCATTTATTAATTTATTGTTACTATTTTGTATACTAGTGGTTGTTCATTACTTAATAGTAATTATCCCAACATGTAATAGTATCCATGTTTCAGTTATTGAATGTGTTGTATAGAATAGAGTGTATTGAATTTTCTAGTTACAAATTATTTGGTTGAGAAAAGTACATTGAGTTCTTTTTTTATAAGTGACTTCTCCAATTAGTAAGTTTACTTGTACAGGTAAGTCTGTCTGTATGTATGTATGTATGTATGTATGTATGTATGTATGTATGTATGTATGTATGTATGTATGTATGTATGTATGTATGTGTGTATGTATGTATGTGTCAATCCATCTACCAAATTTATTTTTCCCCTTATTTTATTTTATTGTTTACATAGGTTCTAGGTCTTGGCCTGCACGTAGGTATTGCAACTGTCACTTTTTTTCCCAGGGGAGTGGCATGCAGTTAACCTAAAATCAAGGCCTGTAATTTGTGGTTGAAGGCACACTCTGAAATCTGTCTGATCTCAGTGCCTGAGGCGTCTGCACACAAGACTTGATTAGAGCAAATTACATGTGGGAGCTACAGCATTAACCACAGCTTGGGGTGAAAGTCAGTCGTTTGCATTTATGTGTGTCTTTGGGTAGGAGGATCACAGTATACTGAGGGAGTAACTGACGCATAAAGTTAGCAAATTACTGACTGTGGTTTGATTCTACACAAACAATTCATAAAATATGTCAAAAATCTGAGAGAAAAGAATTGTTCAGCAAAGTGCTCACCACATCACCTGGTTGTGGTCTGCCACAACACACCCACATGGATCCTTACAGTTATCAACAACTGTTTTGAATCATGAATCCACTATTGCTCAACGTATTATCTACAAGTGCCTGGTCAGCTACAGGGATAAGACGGAAGATCTTATCAAGACGTAGAAGAGCAGGAGGAAAGGGCTACTGGCATCCAAAAACATGGGACACGTCAACAACGGACACACACTTTCTCTCACAAACATACAGTCTGTGCACACACATGCAAACACAAATTTGACTTGTTTACTCCTTTATTTTCTACTGAATGGTGGGATGAATGGATGGATGGATGAATGAATGGATGAATGGGTGGTTGGACGTAAGGACAGACAGACATAGAATAATAGATACAAATGCATATATATATATATATATATATATATATATATATGCATAGAGAGCTCACTTACCCCAAGCCCTACCTGCATTTAAGTAAAGACCTCATCATTCACATTACATGTCCTCTTGAGGAACTAGACGAGACAAAAGCAGAACATTTTAAAGCCCTGTTCTGCCCCGAATGGGAGCGTGTATGTCATGTTGGAGGAGTGGAGTTTTCTATCGATTCATGGGCCTTTTCAATCCCCTGGGCCTTTTTACTTTGGGCCTCTGTCAGGTCCCTTTCTTTTTCTTTTTTTCTTTCTTTCTCTTTCTCTCTCTCTCTCTCTCTCTCTCTCTCTCTCTCTCTCTCTCTCTCTCTCTCTCTCTCTCTCTCTCTCTCTGTCCGACTCTCTGTACTACTGTCTCTTTCTTTCTTTTTTCTTTTTCCTTTTTCCTTCTTTCCATCTCTCTTTCTCTCTCACACACACACTTTCCTACTCTTTCTCTACCCCTTTGTTTGCTGTGTATAAGAGGGTTTTTAAACCCAGCCAGTGTTTGTAATTAGCTCCCAATGTTGGAATGGAACATGTCGAGGTGGGTGTTAATGGGACGACCAGGCCCTCTTTCTCACAGCAGGCTGAGAGCAGAAACAGAAACCGGGCTTTGTTCCCTGGGCTAGGAGAAGACAAAAACGGGCATAAAGTGTGTAGAAGGACCTCTGGAAAATATTAACAGGCATTCACAGCTTAAAAAGAAATCTCAAATGGAATGAAACAGAAGGCAAATATAATGACTGTCACCTCTTGAGAAAGTGTAGAGTTGGAAACCAGTTTGGTACATACAATTGGGATATTTTACAAACTTCTTTGTTGTGAAACTATATAAAACAAAACATAACTGTTATTTGTGGTTTCATGACTACGAGGTGTGAGTTATGTATTAGGGAATTTATCACGGCTGAACTACAGATCTCTTGCATGTTTAACTATGCTCATCAAAAGTGTAATGTTAATTAAATGTCTTGTGTTTGTGATATTTTGCCTAAGATAACTATGTTTTACAGCTATACTTTACAGTAACATATAAACAGCAGGTTTTGAACAGGTAGCTACTGTATCTGAATTTTTATCTGGAACTTGAACAAAAATGTCAACTTTGGACATTTGGTCATCAGAGTTCACAATCCCTGGGAATGCTGTGGGCGTTTTTCCCAAATCTTTCAAGATCTAGTCTTTTTTTTCTTCCACACCACACATTCAAACACACTGCTGCTGGAGCAATCCATTATTGTGTCAAAGTTCTTGTTCTGCTTTGGCCGGGAAACATAGCGAAACAGCTTGTTTTCATTTCAGACAGGGATAGGCAGGACTACGTTTCAAGTCCCCTGCTCCTCCAGATGTGTCTTGATCAAGGGAAGTTGACTAAGCGCTTTGTGTCCTTTAAGACACTAATGTGATTATGTCACATATTTTCAGCTGATTCCCATTCCTATTAGTCTTGGTGTGGGGTCTGCAGCTCAATGGTCTCTATCAGAATGGAAAGCAGGGAGATTTTTCTTTCAGCAGAGTCTGGTTCCTTGCCAACCAGAGTAAACTGAGGCTTGTTTGTCTCTGTGTGTTTGTGTGTGTGTGTGTTTGCATGTGTGTGTGTGTGTGTGTGTGTGTGTGTGTGTGTGTGTATGTGTGTGTGTATGTGGAGGGGTTGGTGGCTTTGAAAATAACTTGACATGAAACATAAGGTATTTTGAAAATAACTTGACATAAAACATAAGGTTTTCCCAAACTATATAGTAAGGAGCGATATTAGTGTCATTGAGACTTGTTGGTAAAACATCAAGTTGGGTAAAATGTAAGTTATTCAATCTTTCTGAAAGTTAGTTTAAGATTATCTAAGATGAATTGGTTTGGTAATGTTCATATACATAAAATGAAACAGTCATATGATATGATGTCACAAAGTAGTGAAAATGTACAATCATTTTAATTGATGTCACAAGGCAGAAATATTTAAGTACCCTTAAGGATAATATGTGAATGACTATGGAGGTCATGAGATGTTGGAATCAGATGTTAATGTTTGAGATTTTCATTTTAGTCACATCACATAGAATAACACACACAGAGATAATTTCCTCTCTCTCAACATAAACAGCACAGGCGAGTCTTTGACACCTGGCAGGATGCATCAGTGTACCCTGACCTCCCCTCCACACTCACTTAGCCTTCTACAAGGACATTAAACAGCGGAAAGCAATTGTGACACAATGAGATGTACCCAGACAAATCTGCTGACTTATGTCTATGGCAAACATTTTCCCCAGTCAAATGCTGGCCAAAGAAATGATCAAAACAATATGATATTTTCAGCTGGCTATTCTGAATCGTGGGTAACTCTGCATACACATTTATTGCCTCAGTGCTACAATACTTAAAATGCAATTGATATATCATGTATGCATCTCACAATAAGATTGTCAGATAAATTGAACAAACCAAGTTTATGTTATTGAAGAAAGTTAACGAAGGTTATCAATACACTTGTAAATGTAAGAGGTTAGAGCAGAAGGGATGTATGGTGTAAGATTTTGTCTGAATGTAGCTAAGAGCAGACCCTTGTAATTCCCAGACAAAATGAATACATCTTGTGGTTTTTGTTATAAAGAATCTGAAAATGGCTGTATTTCCTTCAGTTTCTTAAGGGTGAACTATGTAAGAATTGTAAAAAGGTTATGTTTCATTTATCCATTCTACAGATTGTGCTCACAAATAGACATCAAACATTGTGTTGTGTGATGTTAAAACATTTAGCTAGCTAGCTACAGTAGAGCTAGCCAGTCACTATTGTTTTTTCCTAGTATGACTGAGGTCCAGCTTGACTGTCAGTCAATCATGATGTGTGAACAGATCAATGTGCTCACAATTTAAAGTACAGCATAGCAAAATATTTTGTAACGTGCATTCCTCCCTGTGTGGATCTGAAGGTGTAGGCCCAAGTTCTCAAATGTACAGCTGATAAATGACCAAGGAAGGTAAGAACTTTGCTATGATGAGATAATAGAGACTATTCTTGTGCATGGATTGTGTTCCAAGTGCAAATTTTAAGCTCAAGTGAGACAGAGATTATTATGTGATTTTTGAACTTTGCATTAGGACAAACTAGATAATCCCGCTGTAGACAGTTTGTTAAATGCAAGAGCCACTTTCTGGGTTCATCACTGTTTGGAACAGATTAGTGGAGGGTAGTGGATCTCATATGGCCTGGTCAGAGGCCATCATTGCAAGGCTTAAGGGATTATTGTCCTGACTCTCTCTCTCTCTCTCTCTCTCTCTCTCTCTCTCTCTCTCTCTCTCTCTCACCCTCTCTCTCTCTCTCTCTCTCTCTCTCTCTCTCTCTCTCTCTCTCTCGCTCTCTCTCTCTCGCTCTCTCTTGCTCACTCGCTTGTTCTCACTTGTTCTCATTTCTCTCTCTACCTCCCTCTCTCTCTCTTTTGTCTCTGCCTCACTCTCTAATATTCAATCAAATTATATTGGAAAACTCCCGTCAATCTGTATGTTTCACCTTCCAATCTGTTCACTCACCAGTTCTGTGCTTCATTCCTGTGTGTTGTGTTCTGCTGTGATGAGCTTTACACTATATATTTGCCAGTCTCCTTGTTTGACACACAGTCCAAGCAGTATTTGTCCAGTTTGGTGTTGTAAAGTAGTTAACTGCAGCAACTGACTTACGATGTAATGGCATCTACAGGACGAACCATGGTCGCTGGGGTTAGGAAGGATGGGTCAGAGGCTAAGTCCCTGTTTAAAGACGCCATGAGCCTGTTCCATCAACCGACAGGCCATTTCAGTGTATGTTGGATGATATGTAATTTCCCATCTGCTTTATGGCCATTTCTGATCCCCGGGTTCTTGTCAGCAAACTCTTCAGCAAAGATATCATCTGTAATATAAGGAGGACTTTGGCAATACTTAGGGCCTTAAAAGGCCCTTCACTTCCCCTGGCTGTGTGGATGGCTTAAGGAATGCGAGAGCACAGGTCAAAAGTAAACGGTTTGCAAACACTGGATCAAATAACACTGATTTAAGTGGCTTAAGACAGCTTGGATGTTCAATTTCAAATATGTGACTGCTGTTGGAAACTTTATCTGACCTTTAATTATTCTATGACCTTTACTTATGTCTTTAAACACGAACCATCATTGTTTTGTGTCATCACTTACTGTAGTACACGTACACATGTACCTAACCTAACGTCCGACAACTATCAAAACTGGAAGAAAGAAATGAAAAGGCTGGTTCATGCTTTTATGATGTTTTGATGACATGTCTAACAAGACAACAATCATGAAAAATGTATGGCCCTTGCCAGGAATAGCAGACCAAATAAATTCTCATTATAAAACATATCTGAAAGCCACTAGATGAACACTGAAATATTAAAGTAAAGCACTTTTGTTTGATAGCATAATTTTTTTCTGTCTCATTATCGGCAAACAGAAACTTGGCATGTATAATGACTGATTATAATATACTCTGGAGAGGAATGCAAGACAGCATGGGCCCTGGCCTGGCCAGGAGTGCTGCAGTCATAATATAAAACATTCACTTGGCAACTACTGCACTGCTTAACACACGCAGCTTAACACATGGTATTGTTTGTTGCCAAACGGCCCTTTAATTGTGAGCCACAGTAAAGAAAGTAAAATAATAATCCGTCAAGTTCTGAACATGCATTCATAATCCCTGCAAGTTGTTGTTTTGTATTTTTTAAGAGCTCTGGGTATTATAGAAATGATTTTTAGTGCATGGACTTTGCTACTGTGTATGAATACAAGTTTGAGGGATTTCATTCGTAAAACTTTTTTGTGCATTTTAATAATAATCCTTCACTCCCATCAAAGGCACATTCCAATTTGATAAATCATTCTTAACTGCTCTCAAAACCCACATCATGTAGACATTTGCAAAATGTCTTTATTTGTTAGTGGTATTATCTACAGGCTGACTGCATATTATCTTTTGAGATGTCATGTTACCGTACATTGCATTCATGCTACCACAATGTCCACCTTCTCGACGAACCCTAACATTTTCTGTCTCTTTTGGCTTGTAAGGCATCCACTGTTTCCCCTCTGGGATGAGTCTTCCTATCCAACAACACAGCTTCAAAGAGCTCTCACCAAGCTAACCACCACCCATGCTGCTTTGTAAATCCAGCTGTTTCCCTTTTGTTTCTCTAACTCCTTCACTTCATAAAGTATTTCCAAAACTCGTCCGCACGAGCTGTGGGAACAACCAATCATTCGTTCAGAGCTGAGAGGAGGAGATTTTAAGACAATGAAATGTTTTAGCTGAATCACTCACTACGCGGTACGCATATCCAGCTGCTTGTCCTCAAACATAGTAGACATCACTTGTAAAACATTCTCATTAGTTACTCAACACTTCTGGGGCTAAGGAGTTCCTGGTGACAGTTTCCCCTCCCAGTTTCCTCCCACACTCTCCGAACCGCCCACCACGAAGTCTGCAACTCTCCCCTTTGACTACTCAGGGGAGAATCCATCCAACATTGGCAAAGTAAAGTGATAGGAACAGGAGCATTTCACATTTTCAAATGGACATCATTCATTTCAGCTTTCAGTAAGGATGAGCATCAGAATTGGGTGCAAATCTATTTCACAAATCTGTCAATCCTCATTGATATGCATGCAAATTAGCCAGGTGGTGCCACGTCAACATGCAGAACTATCCGACTGAAAACGTGCATTTAACTAATACAATTATTTGTTGCCCATGTTTATTTGCTTGACAAAAGCTGTTATTCCTATCCAGTTTGTTGACTGAGGGAAAGAGAGAGAGAGAAACAGAGAGCGAGAGAGAGAGAGAGAGAGAGAGAGAGAGAGAGAGAGAGAGAGAGAGAGAGAGAGAGAGAGAGAGAAACAGAGAGAGAGAGAGAGAGAAACAGAGAGAGAGAGAGAGACAAAGAGAGAGAGAAACAGAGAGAGCAAGTTTACATTCTGCTTAAATTCCTCCTTCTGATGTGTCAGTGGGGCTCAGTATGCACCAATGTTACTCTTTGGAGCTTCATTTCAGGAATGTAAATGCCCTGGGCCCAGACAGGCAGTGATTTATCTCCTCATCTATCCTTGCACACATCTGCCTGTGCCCTTGTGTCATTCCTGTTGCTCATTCCTTCCTTCCTTCAGCCAGCATGTCTCCCATGAGACCTGGGACTCCCCCACTTGCCCCACTCTGCCCCTGCACACTCATACACACATTCAAAGGCACACAAGCCCAACACACACCTCTCCACACCCACACATCCATCCACCCATGCAAACGTTTACACACGCTTATCCTACATTTGCACACAGACACTCCTGGCTTGATTCGTCTCTCTCCTCGCCAGCGAGCAGAAGATTGCTATATCCGTTTAACACTTACAGTATCAACAACCAGGGCTTGAACTTTGCTGGACTTGGGCACTGCAGAGAAGCTTTGTTGTATACCATGCAAAGTGACCTGATACCCATACTTCCTTTCTGTCAACAGAGATTACAGTCTGAGGATTGAGGCAGGACCTCATGGCAAGCCAACCTGCTGCTCTCTGCTCTCAGTGGATAAACAGACCATGTGCCGACAGCATGCAGGTTTGTTTGTCTTGTCAGAAAAGGGTATGAAGAGCAGAAGGGCCAGCCACAACAGCCCCCATGTAAAAATTCCACATAATTCCACAGCAGTGCGGCTCACACAATTTTGTTCAATGGCACAAAAGTCGTGTATGTAGCCTTGTAGCTACACACACTTTTCAGATGTCCCCTTTTCTTATTGCACTGTATCCTACAAGTACACCGCCAACTGAAGCACCTTTCTGCACTGTCTTGATTTTACATTTCCTTGTCTGGGTGTGTGCCCTGCCGAGGAACTTGTGCCTGGTGTGAGGTCAGGTGTTATTTATCACAGCTGTCAAGGCCAGGAGTTGACATTCGTAGAGGCATTCTGCACTTCCATTGTAATTGAGTCTCCTTGTCTTTTCGAGGACACCAACAAATATAACTATGTCAGGACACCTCACAGCAATATATTACCAGCCTCACAGAGGCAGACAACTGGTGAGTTATCATTCTGTATCAACGGAACAGATGAGGGGAGATACATCTGGCTGTACAAAGACTGCAACAAGGTAGGAAAGCACTCAATTCTTCGGCCAATGCATTTTCTTACTTCTGTGTTCTTTTACTTCGCAGTTTGTCTGAGGTCGCCGATCTGTTTCTGGAGCCTGGATAGTTTGCCTACAAAATGGGACCACAAGCAATGTGACATACAGGATCAGTTCAGCCACTGGCTGAAATCATTTGGGATACCACTGAGTACTAGGTGTCTTTCTTATAATTAGTCTTTATGGTCCAGGGAGATGTTCAAATGCAAGTTACTTTCAGCTGAAACTAAAGCATTCATCAAGTGCTAAACAGTGTTACAAAGAGAGAAAAAACTGGCCAAACCCTTTGATAGTGTTGACATTTTTGAGGCAAAAGCTCTATGTACATTTTCAGAGGTCATCGGAAAGTAAACACCTATTAATGGTTACCTCATGACAACCAGATAAACAGGTCGAGGTAATGATTAAGCCAGTGTTGGTCAGGTTATAGGCCATGTGTGCATAAAGACATGTTGGGTGAAAGCAGGTTCATGCCGGTGCTAAGGAGCGAGTGTAATTGTTTTAGGACAGCGTTCTTTGACCTATGATGTGTGAATGTAGTACAGTAGTTCTAGAGAGAACAACTCAAGCATTTTTGATATAGTAATGTCACACAAACACTCGATTTGTGGAGAACTCTGTAAAATATGCCTGTTGGAAGCCATCACTATAGTTATGCAGGTATTGTGGGTGGGTGGTTGGCTGTTCCGACTACAACGAGGAGAGAAGAAAGCACTCTCAAGTTCACAAGGTCACTTCCAGCCCAGGGATAAAGTAAACTGAGCAAAACTGTGCAAGCTGCAACTTATCAGTCTTCTTGCATGCCAGGACTTTTTTTTCTTTCTTTCCATCGCAATTTCTTCCTTTATCATTTTTGTGTTTTGAAAACAAAGTGGGCTGAGCTCAGCACCAAATGTCAGTTAGACCCTCGGCGAGTAACGAGTTCACCTCTGTCTCCTTTTATAAAGTATAGAAAGTAGTGTGATTGTGTAAAATTCCCACATTCAAACACATTATTTGTATGTGTGTGTGTGTATGTAACACACACATACGAACACATATGAGCGCCTGGTCATCCAGAACCACTCAAGCGCTTATCCCATGAAAGCAAGGTTTTAGCATAATTTCAAAACAGTATTTGGAAAAATATGTAGTAGTAATAATGTGAAATGTAAAAGCATTACAGTGCTTCACACTTTACGTGGTACATAATATGTTCACCAGCTTCTGTATCGCTCAAAGGATTGCTTGACAAAGAATTCTGCTGCTAGAATATTGATCTGAGATTCCTCACTTGTAGTCTAATTAAACCATGTTAGTATGATATGATTCTGCAATGTCATTGTCTTAAATGTCATGGCTTGACTAATTCTCTTGAAGAAAGTAAGTCAGTATGCCCCAGCTATGCTGTTTTCGTGGCGCTGGCCAGCTTGTGAGTTATTTAAGCCCTTCACGACAACTGGCATTCAGCTCTGGTGTCTGACTGTTCCTGTGCAGTGTACTGCGTCAGCAACATGGCTTCAAATTACATTATGACGATTTCAGAAATGGGTTATTCATCACACAAACTCTTACGTTTCTAAGGTAGTGAATGCTGCAGTCCTACAACACAGAAGTAACACAGGGTTGACAAGCCCATTTCAATCTTGCTGCTAAGAGACGAGTCTCTTAATTCACATGAGACTTTATTTGTGCCAAGTCTAAAACTCGGGTCAAGCCGAAATTGTACACATGTCTTGGTGGTAAAGTGTAAACTCTACAAGTTTGTGTGGCCTCTCAGGACTTGTTAAAATTAAGAATTACGTAGTATTTTTCTGCACGTAGCTTAGCAGCACAAACTATGGTAAAAAGCAAGAGTGACATTGTCGTTTAACCCAAATGAGAATATAAAGCAAACTCAAAAACCTGGCATAAATTATATGAGTAAGGGAATTATATAAGTCAGTGTCTCCTACGCAAACACTTCAACATTAGATAGCAGAAAAAAACAGGGAGGGTCATCTGGTTTCCATTAAGAAGATAAAATGGTTAACTTGGAGCCTTTTACCAGCATCTCTGTTTCTGGGAGGCGTCCTTGGTGCTCTCTCCATCATCATCCAGTTGACACAATACTAAAGGCTTCAACAGCCGCACAGGATCCCTTAATCAAAAACTAATTGTAATAGATATTGGGGGAGTGCGAACACATGACCATGCGGCTGGTATCAGTCGTCTAAAGCTGCACACAGCATTAAAACAACAAAGGAGTGATCGCTAAGACAAGGCAGACAAACTGTGAGGTACTACATATGGCTGACAAAGCAACATATTTCAGTACTTGCAGTTCACTTGTTTTTGAGCTGTTTGTGTGTGTGTGTATTTAGGTGTGTGTGTGTATGTGTGATAATACTAGATTGTTATTCTTATGCATCACACAAACTTATTTTCTTTGTATGTGAAATTACTGTCATGATGTTATAATCTAAATAACTCTTTGCACTACAAATAACACTGACTGACTTACAAACCCTTCTGACATGTTTGGAAGCCATGTTCAAATTCCTAGGCAAGGTTAGAGAAGACTGTCTTGTCACTTTGAGTTATTGTGTAATTCCCTTCGACTAAACTGATTGACTGAGGAAGTAGGACCACACATAAGCTTTACTGCCAAATTCACTGCCATGTAATTCACTTTGGTAGGACACATGTTAGTCAACAACCTGTTGATGAATGTACAAGTGACACCAAACAATATTCATCTCTGCCGTGTCAGTCTACCAGACTTGCCCATAATGGCAATTTAGACAGGAGCTTTGTTTGTACAGTGAGTTAATAGGTGGATGAATTACAAGTGATGTTGACTCAGCAATCTCTCACTCTCTCTCTCTCTCACACACACACACACACACACACACACACACACACACACACACACACACACACACACACACACACTCACACACATGCACACTAACCAAACAAAACCAAATCAAACCAGACAGGTATCACAGCATTTAAACCAACCCTCACAATAATACTAAGCACACCCAGCCTTGACACCAAGCCTGAATCGCGTCATTGGTGGAGCGACAGTTGACTTTTTAGTTCTCAAGTTCGAATACTTCTGCATGCTCAGACGCTGCTCTGTATGGGCAATGCATGGCTCGAGCGGAGTCTGCTTTCCCTTGCTAAAAATGTATGCCTGAACAATGTAATTGTGTGGAAAATGCATGCAGCCCCCACCCAGCATAACCACCCCTGCTGCACTCCCCTGTGGATAACAAATGGGCCTTTTCTCTAGGAATTGAGGCTAAACGATGGTTTCACTTAGAGAGCAAAGTGACTGTCCATCTTCATAACAGTGCTCTCCATCAAAGAGCAATGAATCCCATCCCATCCCACTGGCGCTGATTAAACGCAGCCAATGGATATCCCCTCTGTGAAGGCCCATGCAGCCGGCCCCCATGTCAGTCTGGCACCTGCAACTATCAGGTTCCTCCTTGGATGCGATGGGGAAAAGCCCCACACATCTGGCCAGGGAGGTAGAGGATCAATCCGGGTGTGCCATTCAGAGCACTGTGTTTGAAAGTGACACACCAACACTTGACTCAAATGACCAAAGGCATTTCTCATCGGAGGGGTCCGTTGCAAATCCTTCAGGCCACTAAGATCAGCGATTAAGGATATTTCCTTCTTCATTTCAGTTTGAACTTTATGACTGTGAAGTGTAGATTTTGATAATTTGCGTTTAACTCTCCAATAAATGGATTGTGTGTGTATGCCTACAAAGGTATGGTCTACAGGGGTTCCTGGGGAGATAAGCTACAGGCTTGATTCCATTTTGAGCTAAAATTTTGCCAATTTTATCGGCTGCTATCAACAGCACCGCCAAGAAGATACACCACTGCTGTGCACAGGGCTTTGATGGTGTGAACACTTCAAATATCTGTTGATGTTTATTGATCAGATGATTTGATCCAGGTGCACAGTAGTATATACTTTAATGTTTACTTCTTTAGATCCAATGATAATTCATTTTCACAAAAAGTATTCTTTAACAGTCTGTAACAGTTCGAGTTTGGTCTGTCATTGTTTGTATTGGGTTGCTGTGCCAAGTTGTCCCAACTATTTCAAGGGGTTAACATCTTGCAGTGGGGCATGTTCGTGACGGGTTAGCGACAACCTTAGCAGCCAAGTATGTCCCCCAGTATGAAAACAAGCCTAATTTACTTGCTTGCAACTACCCTTAAAGAGCATCAGAGCCAGTCAATTTAACTTACAATACTAATGCTTCAGCCATTAAACCATGTTATTAATAAGGCTTGCATTGGGTATCGGATGTTTGTCTCAATGACGACTGTTAGGTTTTTACTAAGGTACCCTCAGTTCACCTGATTGAAAAGTTACCTGTAAACATGCATCAGCTGATGTCATTACCTCATCTGTGAGGTCAACAGCCTTAGATAAGTTATAGGATTAACACAAGCCTGTACTGATCTCATTGCTACCTGCTGGCATGGTGACAAGGTCTTAGACAAGAGGCTTTATATGAACCACCTATTGGGTGGTATCAGTATACTAACTCTGACCTTTCTATAGTTAGGGAGAGACCAAGAGGCATGTCACATGAGAGAGATTTATCTTCAGATCACTTGCACTCAACAGTCCACTTAATGGATGTGCCTGATGGACCAGAATGAGACAGAAACCACTTATTTGGAATTTGTTAATATTTATGTTTTTTCTTCCTATCTCACTGGTACAGTGGGAAAGTCATGACAAATTTATTTTTGAAAATATGTTCCTGCTGCAGCCAGGATGAGGACATTTATGGTTTTGACAATGTTTTGATTGCATCAGCTTTAGAGTGGACATGTCCCCAGAGTTGCATTGAATTTATTAGTCCCACAACACCCATTTGCAATGTTTGTTAACATGCTGGGTCACCTGTCTCACAGCTATCTACAATGGCTGGATCTGCCTTTCCATCATGGAGAGCTACCTGCCGTAATGACCCTGTAATAAAGTGTCATTATCTACCCGCCCACCATCTTGTGTACAGTGCACAAAGCCACTGAAGGAATCCAGGCCCTGTTTTTTATAATTTATTTCTGGTGGGTATAAATGTCAGCATCCTTTGTGAGGATTACAAAAAAATCCCACATCAGGGCAGGGCTGATTGTTCCATGTGGAATCGTGGGAGTAGAATAGAGCATTTGATTTCAGATAATGTAGAACGAGACAAATGCCACTGGACTGGCAGGAGCCTTTTGTCTAAGCCTGGCTGTAGCTGGAGACTAGAATATGAGACAGTCTATGTCAGCGAGTGCTTGAAGAGATGAGAACGTCAGTGTGCGGTATGGATTTCACTGACTGTTATAATACAATTTGTCAGGTCTTACCATATCTGTGACAACTGGAATTCATCTCCTTCACCTTTTATATTCCACCTCATTATGCCATGCAAAGCAACCTAAGATCCTAATTTGTCACCGTGTAGATCCTTTACTGGGCAAAGTTCTCCTTGAATATACAATCTGTAGAGTTATTACCACAACAATGGCATAATGCTAACACTGGAACGAGGACTTTGGCAAGCAGTTTTAAACAATTTACCTGTCTATCTAATAGAATGTCATGATCGTGGAATGACAAGGGAAGTGTGAAGGGAAGTGTGAGTCTTTACCCTAAGTAAAGGTCGCATAGTGCATTTAAGTCACACCTGCCAGTGTCTTCATAATGTACAAGTGGTCAGAATTCACAAAGCAGATTACTGACAATTTGTCCATAACTGTGTTTTGACTCAAAGTTCAATAACTTGTTCAGTAATCGGTATATTGATTGCAAATGTCATCATGTGTTAGTATAGAGTCAGTCATGTGGCAGCCAGAACAATCCAAGGGCCCCATTGTTCATTCATCAGCACCCCTGATTGGGCCCATGTCTTGGTTAGCTGCAGGCCTGCCAGATAAAGATCAGTAGATGATTGGGCACACACATTCTTAACATGGCTGACCCGTGACATCTCAGAGGCAGGCGGGGAGCCTGTCATTATGTGTACAATGCACTGCTTTCTTCCCTCTTATCTTTACCGATGACATTGAGAGTTTTCGCATTAACTCATTAACGACAAAACTCATCATTAAAGGCATCAAGGGGACTAAGGCGTGGTGCAGTGGCAGTGACACTGCCCGGAGGAATGTGACCAAAGCCCTCAAGCAGCCTAATGGAGACCTTAATAATCCTTAGGGGCAGTTTCAGGGCTTGTTGATCTGTAGTTGTCAAGTCAGCCATTTTCATGTCATCATACTCAAGATTGTTCTTCCAACACAGAGCTTCTGGAAAATATGTAGGTTTATGTCACTTTGTGGTTTCAGGATGCTCTCAGACATCAGCATGAATGCAGTATGTGTCACGGCCACAGCCGTGCCCCCCCCCCCGGTTTCAGTTTTTTGCCCTGCCCTAGTGTTTCCCTGTCATTGTCTTCATCTGTTCTCGTTAGCGTTATTGTGTCCACCTGTGTGTCGTTTGGTTCTGTGTATTTAGGTTTCTGTTTTGTGTCCAGTCTTTGTCTTGTCCTTACCATACCTGTCCGTGTGAGTACCCTATCTGTTCCCAGTTTTGAGAATAAAACCCTTGTTTCTGCTATGCCTGCCGACTCCCCTGCGTTTGGGTCCAACCCCACCTCACGCCGTGACAGAAGGACAAGACCACAAATGGACCCAGCAGAGAGTTCCCCGAACCCTTTCCTAGGGACCCGACTTGCTTTTGGTGGACCCCGAAGCCTGCAGCGGAGGGCCCACCCCAAGTCCTGGTTCCGGCTCCAGCCCCAGCCTGAACCCCGACTCCAGCCTCGGTCCTGCCCTGGGCCCCTGCCTCGATCCTGCCCTGTGCCCCTGCCTCATCCTGAGGTTGTGCCGCCCTGCGCCCGGACGAACATGGTTGCGCCGCCCAGCACCCAGAGCACCGAGGCTGTTCCTGCCGGGGAGTCTCGGCCGCCTGCCGCCGGTACCCAGCCCCGTTCCTGCCCTGTACTCCAGCCTCGGTCCTGCCCTGGGCCCCTGCCTCGATCCTGCCTTGTGCCCCTGCCTCATTCTAAGGTTGTGCCGCCCTGCGCCCGGACGAACAAGGTTGCGCCGCCCAGCACCCAGAGCACCGAGGCTGTTCCTGCCGGGGAGTCTCGGCCACCTGCCGCCGGTACCCAGCCCCGTTCCTGCCCTGTACCCCAGCCTCGGTCCTGCCCTGTGCCCCAGCCTCGGTCCTGCCCTGTACCCCAGCCTCATTCCTGCCCTGTGCCCCAGCCTCGTTCCTGCCCTGTACCCCAGCCTCGTTCCTGCCCTGTGCCCCAGCCTCGTTCCTGCCCTGTGCCCCAGCCTCGTTCCTGCCCTGTGCCCCAGCCTCGTTCCTGCCCTGTGCCCCTGCCTCGTTCTCGCCCTGTGCCCCTGCCTCGGTCCTGCCCTGTACCCCAGCCTCGTTCTTGCCCTGTGCCCCAGCCTCGGTCCTGCCCTGTGCCCCAGCCTCGGTCCTGCCCTGTGCCCCAGCCTCGGTCCTGCCCTGTGACGCAGCCTCGGTCCTGCCCTGTACCCCAGCCTCGGTCCTGCCCTGTACCCCGGCCACCTCCTCCGCCCGAGACTCCTGGCCGCCGCCTCCTCCTGCCCCCTCGTCCGCGCCCCCTCGTCCGCGCTCCCAGGCGCCCCCTCGTCCGCGCCCCCTCGTCCGTGCCCCCTCGTCCGCTCCCAGGCGCCCCCTCGTCCGCGCTCCCAGGCGCCTCCTGTCCCCTGTGCCCGTCCCCTGTGCCTGTCCTGCCCCCGTCCCCTGTGCCTGTCCTGCCCCCGGGTGGTTCCCTGGACCTGCTCCGGCCTCCGGGCCACAGGCCTTCTGCCCAGCCTCCAGGCCGGCCCCCGGACCTGCGCCGGCCCTCTGCCCTGCCTCCGGATCGACCCCCGGACCTGCCCCGGCCCTCTGCCCTGCCTCCGGGTCGACCCCCGGACCTGCCCCGGCCCTCTGCCCTGCCTCCGGGCCGACCTCCGGACCTGCTCCGGCCTTGTGGGACGTCCGGTGACGTCCCTTGAGAGGGGGGTACTGTCACGGCCACAGCCGTGCCCCCCCCGGTTTCAGTTTTTTGCCCTGCCCTAGTGTTTCCCTGTCATTGTCTTCATCTGTTCTCGTTAGCGTTATTGTGTCCACCTGTGTGTCGTTTGGTTCTGTGTATTTAGGTTTCTGTTTTGTGTCCAGTCTTTGTCTTGTCCTTACCATACCTGTCCCAGTTTTGAGAATAAAACCCTTGTTTCTGCTATGCCTGCCGACTCTCCTGCGTTTGGGTCCAACCCCACCTCACACCGTGACAGTATGTGCCTTGTACACCCCTAACAATCACTTAAATATAGCATTGTGTATTTGCTGGGGGTGTTCTTACACCTGAGACAGAAATGGAATCATCTTCAAATAAGTCATATGGTGGATACTGATTTTTTAAACACACACTGTGTCATGCAAAAGGCTTGATAGTTCAAATGGTGCTTGTGTGTGTATTTACACGTGTGTGTGTTTGGGGTAGGGGGTGGGGACGGGGTGTAAAACTGTGTTTAAAACAGATCTGTCACTGCTGCCTTTTCTCTGTGCTGCTGGTTGTTATGTCACCACAATTACGCCAAGGGAAAAAGGGGGAAAAATGCCTGTGAAAGATTGATAGCTTTGGTCTGTGGTTCAATTGTAAATTAGAATGCAAGTCCCCCTGGGATACAAGGGCTCTATTTGTGATTAAGAAAGAGGCTCCATAATAGACTGATGGTGTAAAAGTTTGCCCCCTCTAACAAACAGGCAATTAGCTTGATGAAATGGCTCCTACTTTTTAAGCGTCCTGGATATGTGAACCGGTATTATAATGAACTGTCTGATAGTTTATGATATTAATTTCACCTTGAGCTGCAGAGGAAGTGGTGTGGTAGCATATTAGGGCTTTGTCCTGTATTATAGAATTAGCACTTCCCCAGCACAGGAACACACAATGCAAAATGAACAACAGAAAAAGTACAAAGCAGACCAGGCTATTAAATAACAAAGATGCTACTGGCAAATGCCAAGCATTCTGTACATTATGCCAGTAAGAGAGCTAGTTTCAAAACTTTGAATCACCTCATGAAGCCGTAATGAAGTAACGGTCAGGCCTTGCAGTTCTTAAAGTTGCGTCAAAAACTGACTGTTTTCTTTCTTTATTCTTTGTAAATGGATCACCACCTCTTCCTTTTTCTATTTTCTTTACGTCTTCTTCCAAATAACTTGTTAGGGCACCTGCTTAGATGGTCTGAGACTTGTGTGGTCTCACAAGACAGTTAGATTGGTTGTGGACTTGCAATGAGTCAATGAGATCGACAAATACCATAGGCAGAGATAACCCCAAACAGAATGCCCTGGAATAATCTAATATCAAATTGCACTGCATGCTAATTGAAAGATAGAGTATTGGGCAATGAAGGGAATTTTAGTTTTTTGCTGGGAATAATAGAAGTGAACTTGTAAGCAGTGGCACAGTGAATACACAAAATCATTAATAAGGCAATGCAGTGTTTTGAGGATGTTGGAGGCGATCTGCCTGCCAGAAAGGGTAAGAGGGGGCAAATGTGGAAGCAATTACTTGAGAATGGTGACTCATTGCATTGGAATTAAGTACAAAGTTGTCCTCATTTTTGTTCATTTACTTGTCCATCCCTGAAGTTGCCCTATACCTCGGACGCTATAAAAATTATTTGTACATATGGTTTTTCACACGTCAACATTTTCTATGGCTGTTACTTATATTCCACATGACAAACTTTAAAGGCAAACATGTCGTAGGGCTCAAGTCAAAGAATATTATGATCCTAACTCTTTTAAGGATAATCTTGTCCAGCTTCACAATAATTGTATTGGTGTAAATTACTTATTGCATGAAGGTTCATTAAAGAAGGAAGCTGACCAAGTAAAATGGGGTGATTACTAAAGATATATGCAAACACTGCACTAATAGGGTCATCAGGCTGTTTACATATGATGAGAATGCTGACTTCCACACTGTTCATTATGTAGAGTGAGATTTCATTAGAGAAGCCAACCTGACTTGTAATTTGAGTCAGTGATTAAACAAGGTGTTGGCTGTTGAGCTGCTCAGCAGGCTACACTTGACTTTGCATCGTCTTCAAATTGACTCAAGGATAAATAAGGAGCTAGAAGGCCATGGCCTTGTGGTGTTGAGATCTTGGCATTTTGGCACTATCAAAAGCCCCTCACTGTCTGGAGCTGTGCCCTTCTACTTCCTGAGATGTAGCCCAACCTGTCCAGCCACACCCTTTTCAACAGCCACAGCTCTGCTAATGTTTCATTCATAAAGGAAAGTCTAGACCGTGGAGGGCCAAGTGGTGGTATTAGTTAACACTTTTGAACAGTCTGCTGATCCTGTGAAATGATAAAACGCCTCTTTAGACATAAATTGCATAAGGGATTGTATCTCTAACAATGCAGAAATGGCCTAGACAAAAGTCTTCCAACTTACTTGTTCGTATTAACAAATATTCAAACAGGAATATCATACAGGGTAAAGGATTAGTCGTTCATGACCTCATACGATGAATAGACAATAATATGGGTTCATGGTCAAGCTCTATTCTCTTGACAACTGACCCACAAATAAAAAGCTTGTGAAAGATGCCATTTCATACTTGTCTTCATTCAGGAAGAAGAGGGTACCTTTTCAATATCTTCTACAATAGAGGATCCAAAAACCTATCATCCTTGCCGTCGTTCAATATTCCACTAAACTAGTGGGTCTGAACAGAATTCATGAGCTAGATAATAGGTAGATATTATTGAATATTTGGCAGGGACAACAATGTGTACACTCAGGGATAGGAAGATGGACAGGCATGCACTTTACTGTCCGTCTCACTCCAAGAAAACGGATTGCAGTGTGAGTACCACTGAAATCCTTGGGTGAGAATTTCCCTGTAGACCTCCATTGGACAAAAGGAGTCACATGGGACTGAAAGTAGTATGGTTCTTGCAGCTGGTTGGTTATGTTGTGATAATGTAAACATTGCCCAACTTGTCTGTGTAATTGATCTCAAATCTTGTTTGACAATATTTTTTCATAGCAGACACATCACTTATCTGCTAAGCATTGCTTAGGTTTTGGGGAAATACCAGCACTCAGTAAATCTTATGTTGAGTTTATGAAGACAGGTAAAAGACCAGTGTTGATCAATAGATGTGTCTGATACTCTCAGGCTAATGTTGTATGTATTTTGTTACAAAACAGTACAGATAAATAACTCATTTTTCTGTGTTCACTTTCCAACACTGACAGAGTGACAGGCATATTTACTGCTCTTCTGACAACTGTCTTATAAGTGTTGATAAAATATCAACTAGCAAAGACTGCCATTACTTACTTGGATATTTCTGTTGTTTATACAAAGTTGTATATTTTTTTATTCTGGTGTTCTTCCTCTCGCTGCCACTTGAGGCCACCCTATTTGTGGAAATCCATCAGATGCATTTCACAGTGCAACATAATGCAAAACATTTGAATCTGATGACATAGCAAATTGTATTTATATGACATGCATTTGTATGAAATAAGCAAAGAGAGAGGAGTTTGAGAAGTTTGTCTCACAAGTGGTGAGATCAGGGTTCAGAATCAGAATACTTGAATTAGACATACTTTCATATCTTGGCACAGTTCTATTCACATGTGTACTGCAAAGTGCAAAAACGTAGAAACATATTTCAAGGTGACAACAGTGCATTTCAATCCATTGTTTTTTGTTTCGTTTTTTTTTCAAATTACTTTAAAGAATACTGTGTTATGAGCAAGAAACAGAAAACCCCCAGTGAAAATATTGATATATGATGACGGCTAAGTTCAATACTGCCAACACTGAAATTTCTCTTTGTTTTGTTAAACTTTTTTCAGATACTAAGACAGATATGCAATATACTTGAAAACAAGGGACCAGCCCATGCCAGGACAGCTCAAACCTCAGTCCATGTCTTCCAGCGGCCCTCATTAGAAAACAAGCTGCTTCCAATTACGTACAATGCACAAGCCAAATCAGTCTTTCTCTTGCCCTTCCTTTTTGATTACTTCTGAAAATATTTATATTTCTTGATAACTTGAGATCCAATGGTTGATGATTAGGTTCAGGCTGAGTCAGTGAGAGTAACAGGATGTATGTGGAAAACCTTTTTTTATATCATTTTACATCCTCCCCTACCAATGTAGACCTTTTATTTTCATGCTACATCATAAAAATGTCAGTTTCAAGCCTCTAATTGGTTCAAATGTAAGGCCTTTGCAACTGAGTAAGCTCTATTTTTGTCCTGTTGTTTGACATTTTCAAATAGTTATTGTAACAGAAATATAATTGTGCTTTTCTTCAATTACATTCAATTGGAATGGTGGATATAAATCAGGAATCATTTTGAAACATTAACTCATTCGATCGGGAGGCAATTAGACACAACTAAGTAAGTTATTATACAGTTTATTTCCATTGTTGATTGTACAATTATAAGACAACAATTACCTTTACAAGGTTTATAAAAACAACATATATTTTATACCACAAAACATTGCTGTTCAGCAAATTCATGACATGTGATGCAAAAGTTTGTTACAGCCCAGCATGGGTATGGTTATTTATTATGGTAACACCTACACAATTTAAGATTAAGTATCATGAATGTGTTTGATTTCTAGAAGGATTGAAAGCACATCAGTAATTGTTACAAACTAATAACTACACATTTTCACACATCCATCCTCTGTTTGTGAAGAGGGGAGGTACACCACCAGGCGGCTTCTGCTATCAATCTCACTTAATCACAACAGGTGAACACATCTACACCATGTGACAACCTGTGTCTTGCTAAAAGATTGGCTGTTAAAAAATGGTATCCTCTGTCTTCCCTCAGCATGCTACAGTAGCCTACATCACCTACCTGTATACTAACCTATCTACAACTCCATCTCTTAATTACATCAAACAACTCAAGGCAAGATTTATGTTGTGTCTTTGTTGTTCTTATTGACCATCATAATGTTTATGATTCAAACACTTTAAGGAGACAGTAACTGTAGCACACTGGGAGTGAGCCTAAGTAGAGATCATGGAGACAGATGAATCCTTTACTGTTTAAATTGACATTTTAATCTGTCAATGGCAAATTGAACTTTGTGAGCTGATCTATTGCTTTTTACATAGGTCCTTAGGGCAAAGACACAACGAGAAGAGTGATACACACTGCTAAATGGACTTCACAACCAAACATGCACACACACATGAACACACTGATAAAATGCACTAAAACTATCACACTTCAGAGGTACTGCTTTAAGTTAGAGGTGTGACCATTTTGAATAGCTGATCTGAAGATTTATGGATCACAATGTTTGGCAACTTCCAATCCTAAAGCCCAGCAAAAAAAATAATTGCCTACTGAGGTTAAAAGTAAGTTCAGTTTTTGGCACATTCACAAAATATATTTGTTTGTCAATGTTCAAATATGCTGTGACTTCTCATAACTTACTTATCATAGAGTACATGAATAACTCTTTAGTTCTCCAGTCAAAACTTTCCGACAGTTAGTTATGTTTCCAACAGTTAGGGTTAGGGTGAGGGTTAGAGATATAAAAATATATAACACGTGATCAATTCTTTATGATAATTGTCAACAGGTTTATCTGAAATACATGGTGTTAAGTTTGTGAAGATTGATGTAGCAATAAGTATAACTTAAGGGAGGAAAAGGTATTGTGTGTAATGGGTCTAAACTTATAGCTCCTCTTCTATTGTCATCCTTGGACAACGAGGCCCTATTGGTTTGGTGGCAGACTGGACACATATACTCACTCTGCGATCAGCAGCTGCTCATTTGCTTCTGCTGCATTCTGCCAATCACAATTGTATGTTCAACACTAAGAAGACTCCCAAAACCAATGCCAAATGGTTTTGAGGAAGTAGGTTGAGGACTTCCAAGATCTGTATTTATTTGGGCATTCTGCTCTACTAATTGACAGTTTGCATTTGTTACAGTTTGCATGAACACCTTATCTGTTTCATATTTTCAAGATAATGGTTAACATTTTAAGGAAGACAAATAATTGTATAATTTTAAATGTGACTTTCTGGTCACAGGGAGATTTTAGAAGTCTGATGTGGAGTCAAGGAAGAATGATGTTTCTTCCTTGACTCCTTGTCATCTAATTCAATCAGACTCTTCAAGTTGATTAGCCTGGTTAACCTTTGCTCCCAGTTGGGCCTGGAAGGGTTAATCAGGAGACCTTCAGTCAGTATCTCTCTATCTCCCACTCCACGAACTTGGTGAAGGGAAAGATAAGATTAAAGTGAACTTTCATCCTCGTCTTTCCTTCTATCCAAGGCACGGGGTATCATCTGCCGCTTGACCCACACGACGCAAAGTAAAAGAAAAATCCGAGTTATATGATCAGAATTTGGGCATAAGCCTTCGTTCCAAATTTGACCACATTTGACAAAAAAATCAAGACACCAATCAAGATGTATGTACGAAAAAGTAATCTCCAATATATGCTTATTAGCCTAACTGCTTTCATGTTGATTATTAGTTCGAGCATTCGTCGGCCAAATCTGTCGAATGTTTGTATCACTTCAAGAGATAGGCTACAAGCTCGAGTGTTTGCTTAACCTGTTACATGAGTGAAAGGCTTTTCAAAGCACGGGCGTGAATTTCAAACACTAACTTGGCCAAGCACTATTTATCGATTTACCTAACTGTGGTTCTCCAGATTGGGGCACATCTTACAGCCCTGTGTCCCCGCGCGCTTTTCTTTATAAACAATAATAAAGCGATTTACCCTTTTCACGGCGCCCTGAGTATAAAATCGTTAAAGATCTTGCTATTTGTGTGTGATCAGTAAATATTTAGCACGGTAACATCCTCGAGTCTAGTCCTAATCGATGTGAGTCCCGATGGGGTGCGCTATTGTGTTTGGAAGCTTGCTGAGCCTGTGCTTCAAGATTCTGTCTAAAGGACAACCTTATAGGCTAAGGAGCGGCTTATCGGGGAAAGCTTTATACCTTTAATTAGCTCTTATGTTCATAATGTGCATTTTATTAGCCTAATATCCAGACAAAATAGCTGTTCTGGCATGCTATTACTTTGACTCAGGTCTGTATTTTAGTCTTCTAGTGCAGTATTTATGCATTCTACCATAAAGAACTAACGCTATAGCCTACAAATCTTGTAAATCATACAGTGAACTTGTAGAAATTGAAGTGACACACACACACATACACAAACTATCGTTCTCACTAAAATAATTATAACACTTAACGATGGGCTATAAATTATAATAACAACACGCATACTGATAATAACAATCATAATTATATATTTTTTAAACACAAATAATACTAAAACACATTTATATTCAATAATTGAGTTAGAATGCGTACATTCTATTATGTTTTCTTATAAATAAATAGGGATGTATCTTTTTTATAGTTAAGTTTAAAATGCGTGCAATTAGGCTTCAACATCACAGCATTAGAGCATCATACCAGTTATTGCCCGCTAAAAGACAGGTGTCTGTTCTGACTGCACCCCCTCCCCTCTCATTCTCAACCAACCCACACAAAGCGGCAGCGTAGAGGTGCGATTTGACCATAGGCTGGAACAGAAAAGGCGCACCGGAGTAGGCTATATTCTTGCTGCATTATTATCCTATACTTTTCTCATTTCTAGAGGCACAGGTTTGTCAATGTTCTGTCCAAGAAGAGAAGTCAACATACAAACAAGGTTCAGCACATTAGCCTAATTGATTAAGTTGTTTAATAATCTTTTTTCGCTCTCTTAATCTTTTATACGCTATAAGTGACTTTTCTAAAAAATATTTTTTCTTTCATTCCGGTGGAAAAGGACACCTTTTTCCGTTGAATCTGAACAATATCTCGAAAAGAAAGAAAGAGAGAGAGAGAGAGAGAGACAGAAGATTAAGTTATTCTGGATAGAGAGAAGATGCAACACACTACGGACGATTCGACAACATATGCATTTGGTACGTTTGTGAGAATATGTAGCCTATACGTACAGTATATGTCTGCCTCACAATCAATGTAATTCACCAACCAATAAGACTCGCCTATATGTAGTAGCCTACCATAAAAATAAGACGATCATAATCATAATCAATGATTAGCTTGTCATGAATCATCCGTCCTTCCACTATAGGATATTGTGAAAATGGTTGAATATTGTAAGTTGTGCAAACCATATTCGATTATTAAACATATTAGCCTATAATTAATGGATCCAGTTGTAGCTTTAATGTTATTTCACCTTCAAATCCCTATGAGACATCCAAACAATTATTTTAGTTATACGTTAAATAAACAAACTACTCACCAATGCAGTGTGACATGTAGAATCCATAATTAAACTTTAGAACTAAAGATTTGTTATCTACAGGCGCACACAGTTGGTCTATGTCTAACGTAGGTTTCCCTACATTTAAAAACATAAAACTACGGTGTTTACCTTATTCCGCGCTCATCAGAGCACCTTACGGTAGTTAAACAGAAAATCACACACAATTACGACGTTGTCTGAGCCATTAAGATGAATATTTCAAGAAACAGTAGCCTAATCAGTCTGAAATGAGCCAACGTTATTGCGCTTTAGTCAGTGTGAAAGACAGGGGACTGAAGTTTCCTTGGTGGATGGCGCTTCTCTAAATGAGTCTGTTTTCGAGACCGAACGATTCTGTACGCTAGGGGGCACCCATATACTGTATTTGAGCCTAAGATCCTGCATGTTGCAGCAGTTTCTTTCACTGACAACCTAAGCTGTGATTTAACTCTGTACATTTTTCACTGAACCCAACATTGACAGCACCTAGTGATTTTGAAAGTACAGCTACCACAAGTAAAGCTGTTGAAAACTGACAATAATCTAACAGTTATAGGCTACTTGCAGATCACATAGAGCACTTGCCTATTAGCCTATTTCTCAAACTTCCTGAATCAGTGTCTTTGCGTAAAATAATAGCCCTATCCTATTCTGTGTGTACTATATAGGTTGAAAAGTTAATGAAAATGTTTGATGATGTAGGCCTAAGTGTTTTTCTTCCTAGGAGAGACTCTGCTTTTAATAAACGAGAAGCTGTTAACTGATTCTGATAGACTGATAGACTGATAGAATTTTTCACAATGCTTTGGTCAGTAGGTTATTCCAACAGACCTAGGGCCTAAGGTCGTGCTGAACATTTCATAACACTCCCTGCATTGAAAATATGCAGGAACTACAATCATAGTGACACCTTTATCGGGATAGCAGTATAGAACTACGTTTAATTATTGCCTTTTTCTGCCCTAATTGTTTTAACAGTCTGTAACTTCTAAATTCGACCTGTTCTGCTTCAACACTGTTATCGTAAGAAATATGTAGGCATATTGTCCTCGTAAATCTTCTCTAAATGTAATCAGTAGTTGGCTGCTTATTGTGCAGGCCTAGTCTGTATAACCTATTTTAAAATAATGATGTTCATGTAAGCTATCCTTTATCATGCTTGGTGTTGGGATGTTCTGAAAGAAGAAACTCATCCATCCAGTATGGACTGTCCCAGATGCGTTTATGCCTCAATGAACATAAACAAACCTAACATTTAGAAAAACGGTCTTATAGGCTACTTGTCTGAAAAACGTTTAAAAAAATGACAATATTTTTTTTATAAACAGGCTATTTAGGAATTAATATTTCGCTCGGGCTAGGCTACATGAGTCAAAAAGGCCTATTATCATAGCTTTGTAGACCTATATTTCATTTGGATTCTTAAATATTAATCAAATGCGTCTGTTATCTTGTGTGTGTAGTAGGGTAACAGCCTAACAATCTCTCCGGGTAGCCAACAATAGGAAAAATATTGATAATTTTAGACTATTAATCATCATCCTTCTTAGAGTGGGCAACTAATCACTAATTTAAACTAATCATCTTGGACATTTTGTTGCATTATCCCACACAGAGAAGTGAATCCGGAAAGATTATTTTATTTTGCAGACCATATTGTCGATTTTTTTGTTAGCCTATTCTACAAACACGGTACCCCATCCTAATACTTCTCCTTTTAGGACCACGCAGCACTCCCGACCCTTATCCGTGCTTTGGCAAGGCACCAAGTAGCACAAATGCCGACTAGCCAATGGGGTTCAGGGGGAGGTCCGTGAGCTCTGACCAGTCAAACACAGTCACTTTCCTTATATGGCAGCTCATCTCCATGGTAACGTGTGCTAAGTTGCAGCAGTCGTGTCAAAGTTCACTATATAGAGAGCTCAGTGAGCTGATCAGAGAGAAAGCATTCTGCCTGCCCAACTCCTACAAATCGCAATCATTTCCTAACCTCCCCCTTTTTAACATATTTGATCACTTTGATTCTCTATTCTTTTTCTTATTATTTTTCTGCGCATGAAGGAGGTTCTAGGTTGTGATCTTTTTGTTTTAGAAGGCAATCATTTGCTCGTCGGAGAGTTGACTTCATTCTAAGCTCCCAAGCATTGGCTTCAGTTGCGCGCCGCTGCTCGCGCTTTACCTCACAAGAAGAAAAAGGAGAAGCAGCAATATTTTTTTACCAGTTGATGATTTTCCTCAAGACTCGTGCTGGAACTTGATAGCACTCGCTGCCAGTGTGTACATCAATTGCGTTTTATGCCGCTGTCACGTCGTGTGCAATTTGCTGTTCGGTTTCTTGAATAGCCATACCTCGTCTCATTATTACAATCATTTAGTCAACATTTTTCCCTTGATGGGTCTCCTGGATGGCTGACTGTAAGCGCCCCTGGACTTGGCCTTTACGCGAAAGGCAGCGACTCAGCTCGCCATCACATCAGTTTTGAAACGTGAGCTTCGCAGCGGCTGCAACAGCGATAGCCCTTAGATATCTCGACATTTTTCGGAAGATTCCACGGACATTTGAAAACAGTAGGGTATTGACAATTACTTGACTCGCCTATATTGAGTATAACGTTTTGCATTCCTTAGGCTAAACGATCATCGCTACACCAAAAACGGCAGACAAAAAGTTTCTTTTCGTTGACTGATAGATATGGCAATGGTAGTGTGGAGAGGCTCCCAGGACGATGTGGCTGACACTCAAGGTACTCTTTCTTCGCAAGCCCAAGGAGGACTATCCCTTCCAACCCCTCAACCAGGCCAGTTGAATCTGACAGCCTCTCAGGTCGCCCCTCCGACCCCTCAGACACCCGTCCAAGGACCCCCAAACAACACGCAATCTACGCCGACAAACCAGACGACGCAGAGTCAATCGGAAAAGCAGCAACCGCAACACATAGAATGTGTGGTTTGTGGTGATAAATCTAGCGGTAAACATTATGGCCAGTTTACTTGCGAAGGGTGTAAAAGCTTCTTCAAACGGAGCGTACGAAGGAACCTCAGTTACACATGCCGTGCCAACAGGAATTGTCCAATTGACCAGCACCATCGCAATCAGTGTCAGTACTGTCGCCTTAAAAAATGCCTAAAAGTTGGCATGAGACGGGAAGGTATTGGGATTTTTGTTTTCTTACTGATGTATCTGTCATGTGAATCCTCGTGCGGTGAATGAATTGTGTAATTGTATGCTTCGGTCCACTATATCCTCTCCCGGGTCTTCCTCTCTCGGCTGTACGGCCGAGACACGCAATGGAGCCGCTTGCTCTTGTGCTCGATACGGAGCTCATCAAACCTACATTTTAGCGTTCGAAAGAATAGTTCCAGTCTAACGCATTATTTTCTATTTCAGTCATGTGACTGCGATTCAACACTTTAGAATTTAACATTATTCTTGATATGGATGGTCAGTCAATAGATATTCATCTGGATTTGAATACAAACGCGCTATTATGGCGAGTGTCGAAAGAGGACAACGTGTGTGTAGGCTAGCCCTTATCCCCCATTACTGTTTATCTCGATCCGAAAGCGGGGCTTTAATCAGCATAAGGCATACATAGCATATATCTTAATTGTGTTTCGTGTTTAGTCTAAAATAGTTTGTAGTATAACTAGCTAAATTGTTCACTAAGTAGGTTAAAGGTAGGCTAAAGCATGCAAGGTCTGCCTTTCCCTATTTGTAGGCTACTCATGTTGCTGAGGCCCAACAAAACAGCCAAATTTACAGATTTATGCAAAGGCATTCTCTACAATGTTTAGTTGATTGGAAAGGCTCAGGTTGTGTAGATAAGGATGCTAGCAACATGTAGGAATATGCATCTCAGCCATTGCTTAAAAAGTGTTCTGTCTTAAATACAAACACAGGATAAGCCATAAGCCTACACTTGGAACATGTAGGCATCTTTGACAATCAGAACAATGGCGATTGCTTATACTCCCATTCATCTCAATTTGACTGTTATCATGTAGCATTACTGCGTGCAAGGTCAGAATACATGGTCTCATGATGTATAGAATTCAGGTATCAATATCTGCAGTTTCTCTTTTTACTGCAGCGGTGCAAAGGGGACGGATGCCACCCACACAGCCACACCACGGCCAGTTCGCCTTGACAAATGGGGACCCACTGCACTGCCATTCTTACTTATCCGGATATATCTCTCTTCTGCTAAGAGCGGAGCCGTATCCTACGTCCCGGTATGGCAGTCAATGCATGCAACCCAACAACATCATGGGTATCGAGAACATTTGTGAACTTGCAGCCAGGATGCTCTTCAGCGCCGTGGAGTGGGCCAGGAATATCCCATTCTTTCCAGACCTTCAGATTACTGACCAGGTGGCTCTTCTGAGGTTGACCTGGAGTGAGTTGTTTGTGCTCAACGCCGCGCAGTGCTCCATGCCTCTCCATGTGGCTCCACTTCTTGCGGCGGCTGGCCTTCACGCCTCCCCCATGTCTGCGGACAGAGTGGTCGCCTTTATGGACCACATTAGGATCTTCCAAGAACAAGTGGAAAAGCTTAAAGCATTGCACGTTGACTCTGCTGAATACAGCTGCTTGAAGGCAATTGTACTTTTCACTTCAGGTAAGCTCCAATGAATCCGTTGGGTGTGCGTGTAGTAGGCTAGGCTTATGCATGTGTCAAACATTTTAAACTCATTGTTCAAAAAGGGGTCTAGATTATCAATTGAAGACAATAAGGTAATTGAAATGTCAAGTTAGCCTACGGCCTGTCGTAAACCCTGGGTAGCCGATTGCAGCGAGAGCATAATGGGCGTCCATTTGCATTGAATGATTTAGCAATAATATAATTATTTTCGTTCAATTTGTTGAGAATCCATCCCCATGTACTACTTTACCCTAAAGTAATTTACAATCACACATACGATTTTTAGGATATCATACAAAGTTTTAGTTTAATAAAGAAAGTACGTAAACATAATGTCCCTATGCAAGTGTTCCTTCAAACTCTGCGAAATAGCATTAAGCTATGACACAGGCTACTTGCTATTGCTAGTGTGAAATATCACAGGACTGACGATGAGTTGTCTCTTTAGTAGTACTTTACTTATCATTAGTAAGCTTATATGTAGGCCTATGTCCAATCTCTGGTTTATATGTGCAAATGCACATATAATTGCACAAAATGACAGATTGCACAAAATGACAGATATAAATGATGTCACCCCTTGGGGGAGGGGGGAGGTAGAAAAGGAAAGACTTGCTTAATGCTCCATTCACACACATTACAGCCAGTCCCACAACGTAGGCTTTGTCAAGCCACCAAAAATACAGGAATTAGAAAATGCATAGAAGCATACGATTTGTTGCCTTATGAAGGCACGTTTAGATTGATGTGCTCAATCATTAAACTTGTTCTAACTGATATTCTATATATTCAGATCTTCTGGACACACTCTCTAACTGGGTCATAATCCAAACGTGCTGGCTATATTCTTACAGTCCTCTACATAATTACATTTAACTTTTAAAAAGGTAATGGTCGTGCGGAAATAATTTGCTTCATACATTATAACGCTAGGCAGTATTTTGTATTCACAATTACTATATAGCCTAAATGCATGAATGCTTTTTTTTTTTTTACATCCTTCGCATATTGGTCGACTTTTAATTATAACACTTAAGGTTTATTTATTTACATTTCCTACCGAATATGTCATTGTACACATATCTTGGCAGTGTAACTAGTCACGTTGTATAGCCTACTCAATGAATGGGTATTCATTATATCTTAAAATTCCGTATCCCCCAACTCATTTAAACGAGGTTGCCTGTCGGGTTGTAGTCCTACTCCTGAAGCGAAATGTGCAGAGGTCACAACTCCTAACCCTTTCCCCTCTTCCGTGCGTGCGAGCGTGCATGTTTTTGTCGGCGAGAGAGAGAGAGAGAGAGAGAGAGAGAGAGAGAGAGAGAGAGAGAGAGAGAGAGGGGGGGGGGGAGTGAGAGCAATCCTAACTGGTTCTATTTAGGAAAACTCTTGTCAGGTTCAAGTGTACATTTACACATTTATTAGCACCACAGATAGTTTTTTTCATGAAATAGACATATTAAATGATGAAAACTCAGTCTTTTAGGACAATTCTTATTAAATGATAAGGTCAATTCAACAAAATATAATACATGGAAAGTGCTGTCTTGAATAAACAATGGATTCAGTATGAACATTGATGTAGGTGGTAGGCCTCCATTGCTGTCAGAAATACTGTACATGTGATATCATGAGGATTTCAGTCTATTAGACTATTGTTGTATGTTATATGAATATATAGTATACATATATGCTTATTGGATATGTCAGTTAATTTATGAGCATTGTGGTAATATTTTACAAATTTTCTATGTATTAAAAGTTTATATTTATGAAACCAACATGATTAATGTTTTTCTGTCTTCCTCTAGATGCTTGTGGCCTCTCAGATGTGGCCCATGTGGAAAGTTTGCAAGAGAAGTCTCAATGTGCCCTGGAGGAATATGTTCGGAGCCAGTATCCCAATCAGCCAACTCGTTTTGGGAAGTTGTTACTTCGCTTGCCTTCGCTCCGCACAGTCTCTTCTTCAGTCATAGAGCAATTATTTTTCGTCCGATTGGTAGGTAAAACCCCAATTGAAACCCTCATCAGGGATATGTTGCTTTCGGGGAGCAGTTTTAACTGGCCTTACATGTCAATTCAGTAAGCAGAAGGAATGAACAAAGGGGCTAAGACTACAATGGTTAGAGCCTCTTTTGTAGAAGGAAAACGGCTGTTACACGAGCTCGCTTTCATGAAGAAAGACATTGTGAAATGACTGTGAATTTTAAAATTGAGACATCCAGTGAACTTTCAAAATGCAGATAAAAGCTCCCAGTGTCATTCGGAACAACCGGCTTCTTATCCATTTTTTAAGAAAGAAGAAAATGAAACAAAAAAATATGAAAAGGATTTTGGTAATCCTTAAAAGGAAAACAAATCTATAAAGTGCATTTAAAATGAAAAATTGGAAAAAAAAACTTAAGGGAAAAGAAAAAGTAAGTTTTCTTTTTCCAACCTACTTGTCCTGTGTCCATGTATCTATAGCTGTGTTTTGTATTTTTATTTTGTTCCTTCTTTCTGGTTCCAAACCGGCATATGTGATTATGTAGTACAGGTGGTGTTCTTTTCTAAAACCATGAATTATTTTAAAACAGTAAAGTAATGTACAAATGTTCTTCAAGAATTAAAATTTAATCCACAGCAATAGGAAAAGGCTTATGAAAATACATGCTTAATGCTGCAAGCGCACTTACTCAAGATGGCCCAATTAACTGGGAAAGGGTGTTTTCCAGTTTTTAGTGTAACTTTTTGACCCAGCTAAATAATTTGCTCGTTTTAAAGGTTGATAGATGGACTGTCAGGGTCCAGTTACTTCTGTAACTGTTTCCAGTTAGGCTAGTCAGTGGAACATCCGCTCTAAACTGAGATTTTACAAGGGACAACTGCCTATGCGACGGTACAGGCCACCCTAATTCTACCTTTAAATGGTATTAATGCAAATGAAACCCTCATACTTACATGTAGCCTTTAAGTATCTCTGTTCAACGATGATTCATAGCCTATAGCCTAAACTTTGGCTAAAGTAAAACAACTATCCATACCTATTTTCAAATGGTCATGGGTCATATGTTTTTACATTGCTGGAAAAGGGTTTAATAGCAGTATTATTATGACCTCCCTGAAATGTCACCCTTCACTTCAAGCATTAAGTGCCTGACAAGCGCGATGTAATTTCTTATAAAAATGTTGATTAAGTAGGCCTATAGAACACGATTAGATTTGAAACTTCAGTCTTATGCTTGAGCATTTCACTTGAAAACATTTATTAGAAGCAGTATTGTTGTAAATATAGGTCAATTCATTTCAACGAGTTTTCCTTTATACAAAGTATATGTGATTAAGAAATCTGTGGTTGCCATTTTTTCGGTAATACAACGTCTTCAAATTAAGTGGCAGACTTAGCTAGTAGCACTGAAAGTTATGTTTGTAATGTATATACATATTACGACAAATGTTTTCTTTTCATGTATTTAGACTGTGAATGCATGGCCACAGGTCGCTAACCTATTTTACCTTTGATATATATAAATGTAAATGTTTTTTGACTGTATAGATATAATCTGTGCATTCAGTACACTAGCCCTTGTATTTAAAAAAGAAACAAAAGTTCAATATTAGGCTTAGACTAAACAGGGTGAGCTGGTTTGGAAAGGAGTACTATTTTGACTTAGTGTTCTGCTCCTTCGGTCTACGACAGATGCCTTGTGTGTGTGTGTCTGTGTGTCTGTGTGCATGTATGTGTGCGTGTGTGTGTGAGTGTGCGTGCGCGTGTGTTTGTGCATGCATGTGCACATGCGTGCGTACATGTGTGTGAAAGCTAGCAATTTTGTCCTTGTTTTGAGGCTTTTCTTCAACACACAAGACACCATGTTGTGGTCGGATAAAAAGGGATCATATTGTGTAGTTGATTGAATACTGATCTTTGGCTGTTCCCATGCCACATATGGACCAGAGAATGATACATGATTGTAATTATGAACAGTTTAAACTGACCCACGTTTTTATATAAATATATAAAAATATATGACTGCAGGGTATTGATAACGTATAGATACTTTTTTTATGACGATTATTATTATTATTATGATTATTAATTGCAAGTGATACATGTGAGTGTGTGTGAAAGTTTATAGTTAAACACAATTCTTGTTTGTTTGTGTTAGCTTATTGTAAACGAGCATTCTGCTGTAAATTTGTTCTTGGTATTAAATTATAATTTATGAATTTGAAAACAAAAGTTTACTATGTTTGCTTATTACCATTGAAACTATTGTATGTGTGCGCGTGCACATAGTCCTGTCTGGGTCAAAGTAGGTGTGAGAGAGAGATAGACAGACCGAGAGAGAGAGAGAGAGAGAGAGAGAGAGAGAGAGAGAGAGAGAGAGAGAGAGAGAGAGAAACAGAGAGAGCAACAGAGAGAGCAAGTTTACATTCTGCTTAAATTCCTCCTTCTGAGAGGAAGAGAGAGAGAGAGAGAGAGAGAGAGAGAGAGAGAGAGAGAGAGAGACTGGCTTCTTTTGGTTGACGATTATTTTCTGTTGTCTCAAATATGCTGGCCTTGGTAACAAGGCGTGTGCTAGTTAGTTCAGTCACTAAGTTAACTTAAAGTTATTTGTTACAAAAACGGAGATAGATTGTGGGTTAACCTGATATTGTGATGTTACATAGGCCTAATTTATTTCAAATTCAAACGTTTACTGTCCAGGCAATGCCTTGTCGGTTGACTATAAAATGTAGGCCACTTGCAGTTTATGAAAAATGCATTTAGAGGTTATAGCCTATGGTTTCCTTACTTTAAAGTTGAAAAGATAGACCTCAATCCATTAGACAAACTTTTTAACACGACGGACTCCACCCCAAGTTTAGCAGTCTTTTATTTGAAATTTGACGATGGAGATCAAGCGTGCCGTCCCGGCTTCAAAACTATCCTTTAATCTGTGTCCCCGTAGTCAATACTGCAACGAATGCTATGGCCACGGTTCATGCATAAGAGAAACCATACCGCAAAAGCAGACAGAGTCATCAATAATAGCTATTAGGCTATAAGCCGATATCTGTCGAAACGCCCCAATATTTTCATAACCTATAGTGATTGTTGTTATCCTTGCTGTTCTTGTCAAAACGAATCTAGGCTTCCCGGGGCAAGGGTGAAAAGGAATAGGCTATTTATATGACAATTTCTTCGATTCCAAAAACACTAATGTTAGCTACCTCAAGCCCATTTGCTTAACTGCTATATCTTACCATGCAAATCCATTAATATAGGGCTAACACTGAATACCGTTTTCGTAGACTAAAGGCATACTGCTAACATAAGATAAACGTTTATTTGAGACGACATTAGCTATATCTTACAATTGTCAAGGATAACTCTACATTGAATGCCCTTTCCCTCATTTTTAATGGCTCATGCCATTGGCAATAATTTTGGAGTCTTTTGGACCACTGCTTTACTGGTGTGGATTTTAGTTGACAGCGTGTTGAAGCTGAACTATTATTTGCACTTATTCTCCTTTATTAACAAACTAATGAGTCACCACTCAATCCAATGTCATATTATTAAATCCTTGAGGAAAATGTACTACTTCAATTGGCGATTAAACTTCGCATAGATCGTAGGGCCCTAACTAAAACAGATTTAGCTAAATCTTTGTCTTTGCTTTCCGCTTTTGAATGCTGCAGTCCCGCCAATATGTCCTCTCTCTCTCTCTCTCTCTCTCTCTCTCTCTCTCTCTCTCTCTCTCTCTCTCTCTCTCTCTCTCCCTCTTTCTGTCTCTCTCTCTCCTTTTCGCTGTCTCTTTCTCTGTCGGTCTGTCTCTCTCTCTCTCTCTCTCTCTCTCTCTCTCTCTCTCTCTCTCTCTCTCTCTCACACACACACACACACACACACACACATGTTCAGAACTGTCGTTTATGTACGTTGCACTAGTATCTTATCTTTCAAAATATATGGACCCATTAATTACCTCGTTTAAATTATGACATGCGTTTTTGTGGCTGAACTAGGTCCCTAATGCCATGTCCGGGTGTCCACATGCTATAGCCTACTGTATGTTGCAACATTCATTCAATATATCAATTGATTTCTTGCATTAGTTATCTGATAACGGATAACTGATCATCCAACACCACCGTATACACACACAAATCTCTTGGGAGCTCGGGCAATCCTCTGTCTTGAGGGAGCTCCAGTTCGCGTGTCCTAGATAGACAAGAAAACGAATTATAAGTCATGACATTTTCTCACGACTTTGACTGATAATCTTCCCTCCAAAAACTCTTATAGGTGAACTTCTCATCGATTCGAATAGGCCTACTCAAATAATACATCCTAATTTGAGAGGCAGGTCAATGTGGTCCGACGCCAGAAAACCCGGTAGCCTATACTGCCTGTCACTACCCAGTAAAAGTAAAAGGGACGTCATGTTTTGCAAAAAGACGGTATAGGCCGAAAGGGACCATTGTTAATCTATCTTGCTCGATTTAGTGTTGAAGACATTTGGTCTATCCTTAATTGTTGGCCTTCTATAACAATACCTGTTTAGGTGTGTTGGCCTAAAGAATACGTCGACAGTCGTAGTCTTGTCAACTTCAGTAAGTATTCTACTTTGTCATTTTTTAATACAGTGTTTTAGACAGATCTCTGTGCCCGGCGTCATGCGTTCTCTCTAAATGTTAGAAAATTGTGCCATCTACCCGCTATTTAAAGAACTGTCACTTCCAAGACCTGCGGAGTCCTCGGAAAATTTGACTGTCCGCTTGCTGCTCAGTAACTTGTGCACGTGTTCTTCCATCTTCTATGTATCTATGCAATGCATGCATGCATGTATGTATCTATCTATCGATCGATCGGTCGGTCGATCGATAGATATCTCTTTAATGTGTATAATGTGATAATAGGCTAATAAATGTAGTATGTTATTATTAGGCTATAGGCCCACTGTGGAAGCGATGGTTTTGCATTTGCCACAGTAGGCTACACCAAACCTTAGTGAATGTTATGCCGGTATGTCATCATGACGTCGAATAAAATTGCGTGATCCCAGAGTTTTAAATAAGCACTCCTGCAATTAATAGTTTCCCCCTGATCCAAATGAGAATTATCGGGGATGCTAAGCAGAAGGGCCAGTCGACACCAGTATGGCAGTATGGAAAGAAAGTATCAGCCTTTCAATGTGGCACTACATTCAGTGGCTATGGGAAGGGAAAAAAGAAAACTGCATATGGGAGGGAATAACATCTTTGCAATTCTAGCATAAATAATAATTCATTTTAAATTCAATACATTGGCATCCCTGGATGAGCGGACATAGTTGGCTAATGCGCGCTCCAGAATGGTCGTGGGAGCTGAAGAAGTTGGCCACCTCATTTGCAGTTCCACAAATTGGCCTGCAGGACAGGTCCCACCGAACTTGGAGGCTGAGCAGACTGAGACAAAGACGCGGGAACAACTCGACCAGACAGGACAAGTAAGGACTTTATACATTCTTTTTTCTTTACAAAAGTAATTACAACAACACTTTATTATTTCAAATTCACATGAATTAGGTGACATCACAGATGATCCAATGAGGAATGAGAAGACCGTGAAGCCTTATTACAAAGAGGAGTAACTGGATGGATCAGCGATGAAAATCTTGTGAACATTTGAAGGAGACTTTAATACTCTTATTTAGGATACACCCACGGCAGACTGTCCCTTGTCATTTATTCAACTTTGTTTAATATAACATTTTATTCAACTTTGTTTAATATAACATTTTCGACAATCTTTTTATTGATACTGAGTCCAAAGACCTTAAGGAGCTTTGACATGCTGTATAGGCCTATAAAGGCCTATATGTGATATGATTGACTAATTACATGCACGGTTCATCAGCGCGTGATACAAATTATGGTTAATAGGCTAGCCATAATGCTTTACTTGCAAAAATGTTGGTTGTGTTTCTTTTTGTAAATCTATCGTCAATGGAAAAGTATAAGTTGCTAATGGAAAAGGTAATGTGACAAATGTAATTACCATAGCCAATTAATAATATTTGTTTCAAAATATTCTATTGAATATTCTTGTCCGCGTTCACGTTGACATCCTCAAGCAAACTATTATTGAGTCAAGTTAATCATAGAATAATAACAGCCTACTAATTAACCATCGCAATGATTACCAAGCTGGAGTTTTGAGCTCATCTTTTTACGATAACTGGGTGGTTTGCTTTGTGGCTGTTAAAAAATAGAAAAATAGGCCTATGCAAGCTTTCAGATGGTTGATGTGTGAAATTCCTAATGACTTTGAACTGCAGAATTGTTGTTGGACGGGACGTAGCTATTTGCCCACTAACAGCAACAAGTCAGAAGGTTACAAAATAAATACATTAACTCGGACGGACAACCTTTTTGGATAATGCTGATGAAATGAGAACTAAAGGCTACTAGTCTTCTTCTATTTGTCAGAAGACGCAAGGCCTACGCATAGGGGAGCCGAAAAGAAAGTTTTAGTGTAGGCTAAACATGAAGGAAAATGTTAGCCGTCCTATTCAATGCCCAATTTCAAATAGCCCACGGCAAAAAAAATATTTATTTCAGGCGTCATCAACCTACTGGCAGCTTTATCCTAAAGTGATGGAGCTGTTGTTTTCCTTCTCTCTCTCAAAGCCGCTTTAGGCCCCTCCTTAAGACAACCGGGGAGGGCGTGCAACACATTGCGTGGATATGAGACTTCAAACGTGCTGTCTTTAAATTGGTCAAGTTAGCTTGGCATATGGGCCTAACTGCTACATGTCTAAGGTGTAGGCCTACTGCAACAGCGCAAAAATGAATAGGTAGGTTTATTGTTATTTCAGATCAAATGTACTATACAAATCCACTTACAGATGTCTTTATGACTCTTTGATGACCAGCAAATATATTTTCCACACAAATGATAGGTGGCTTGCTTTGATTTGCTTAAATTGGCACGGAATGCCTTTGGAAAAGTATGTTGAACTTCAAGATAAGCTTCTGAATTCTAATAACTTTCTTAGACGTTGATTTGCCAAGTCATAATCGCCTTTGTTGTAGGTCTATAGTTGTTATTTGGTAGTTAAGTAGAATGTTTAGCCTATTGTTGTTCTTGCCCAATGGACAAAATATCGTTAACCCTTAGATTTATTAAGGAGGTTGTCCCCTTTGGTGATTTATATTTGTATTACTGTAAGGGGTTGTCCGTTGTCGGCACCATTGCTTGATATTCAGCGTACCTGAACATCTGAGCTTCATTCCTTCTTTGAGAAACTAAAGCAATCATGAATTCACTTTAATGATAAAAAAGAAAGGCTGTAAGGGGCCTATTCCTCTCGTGCCCATCAGTCATGAAATGCCACACGAACAAAATGTTTATGCATACAAACAACTTGAAAAGAGAATAAAACACTTCACCAATGTGTTAGATTAATTGTTTACCGTATTTCGTCAACCCATTCCTGAGTGTTTATTAGGATAAGATGTAGGATAATTAGATTACATATGTAGGCATACAGACTATTCCAACTCTCCTAAATTAATACATGGGGTATGACGAAGATATGGGCAATCTGATATGTGATATCATTACAAAGATACAAAGATTGCCTTTTCTCTCTTTTGTTGTTGTTTCAAAACAAAGTAGCCTAAGCCTTGGTTCATCCAATGCAGATGCTACACGTTAAAAAGCACATTTGGTAACCTATTCATTGCTTCACAATTATAGGCCTACTTATTGTAAATTAGGCTATTTCTCCACCTTGAGTAGGCTATAGGCTAAATCTTGGAACAGTGTTTCGATTTGAGGGACTGCTTACTCCCTAGTGATTTTCTTAAACTTAGATTTTATTATAGATTTTCCATGACAGGCGAACACACCAAAAGAGTTAGCCAATACAAAGACAAGGCAGAAACAACACAAACCGGATTTTCCCATTTTATAAGCGAGATGGCGCTATTTTGCATGCCAACCACTAAAATGGACATGCGCTTGGACTTCACATTCGTTCCATTTCTTTTGTGTTCAGGATGTGTTCGAAGTCTTCCTAAACGATGTGAAAATGCGCATCCACAAAACAATAATATGAACGTAATACGTGCATTCAGTGTTGTTGTCTATAGAAGCCTGTTTTGCAATATGAGAATAATGTGCAATGTTGAAAGTCTGTGAATCACAATTTACTGCATGAAAATTTACTGCATGCCCACTGTAATATGTTTAATTTTAAATTAATTTATACTCCTGTTCATAATTCATCATGTTCTAAATTTCAATCAGCAGTTGCAAGTAAACTCGCTTTGACTAGCCTTTACAACTAAAACGCTGCTCAGCTTTACTTACAATATTGGCAGCTGAAACATTACATATTGTGTTTTTATACAACCATTCGATCTGTTCCATATATATTTCACAATATGTACAGGTTTAGACATATACTCTTTGCTGCGAGAAGCTCAACAGTAGGCTACGAACATGCGACCAGAGCCAGAGCCATTATGCCAGTATTTATTATTATTTAAAACATACCGGCTTTGCATATCAAATTATGACATGCAGCATTATGAGCAGCCCAATCTAACGATACAAGGCTACTATCTTCTGTTATAAATCAACCAGGTGAATATATTATACATAATTCTACGGATAGGAGACATCTCTTTTAGCCCCGGGAGCCACTCTTTACTATATTGTCCATCTACTTACACGCATTCGTTTGTAGGGCTATTTTTTCTCTACGAACTGAAGCTCTACGAACTCAAGCTTTCTTTACAGTTGAAAAAATAGCCTACTACACCTACGTCAAACACTAGAACTTCCACAATAATCCTCTCATTCTCTACAAATTAGTAGGCCTACAATTATTTTGGTGCTTGAAAGGATGGACTGTAGTCCACATTCTACTGAAAAAAACTAACAAACAGCATTGTATTTTTTACTCTAAATATTGTAATCAATTTGAGTCAATGCTGGAAATCCGAAAATGTATTATTGTTTAATTTATTATTATTATTATGGATGGATTACAAATTAAAGAGTCCATATGTGATGCAAGAAATGTCAGATTAAATTTCAACCCATATATAACATTGGTCAAGTACACACTCAGCAAACACACAATCAAACACCCACCACACAAGACCTACCCATGCATAGGTGCCTACATATACATATGCACACACACACACACGCACACACACACACACACACACACACACACGCACACACAAACATTAACACAAACATTTTGCTCTGTAAATTCAAATGTCTTACCATATTTATAATTTTGGTGGATCAACTTTTCAAATAAGAATAATTTGAATTATATTTTCTATAATAATGACAATGATAATAATTAATAATAACAAGAAAAAGAGCATTGATACTATGAATGATGTTATTATTAAACTATTATTATTATTAATAATAATGTAAGACATGATTAGCAAAACAAACAGACAAGCGACTTCTAAAACGACTATATCAGTCTATTGCTAAATCTAATGATAACTAATAATAGCAATAATATTAATAATAATGAAACAATGTGTTACAGTGTGTTACAATCTAACAGTAGCCTATTTCAATCTCCACAAACTGATTGCTAAAATGAATTGTTACAGCAAGCCGTGACATATTATGATTCAGTTACCAGACAAGCTGTCTATCCTAGAATATCTTAATTACCTCAACACAAAGGTAGAGAGGGTACTATGGTCTGAAAAAGAGGACTTAAATCTACTCTTTTTATAAGGTCCTTTCATATTGTGCTGGACTGAGTGTGCAGTCTTAATCGCGTATCCCGAAGTCCTGGCCAGTTCTCTGAACTTAACAAATATATGTAAACAAGTTGTCAGTTTGGAAATAATCTTCTTTGCTTTTTATAAGAATGAAAATTCAATCTCCCAAACTTAGATTAGGGAGAGGACATTTTTTTTCATTCCTTGTCATTGGTGAGGCTGGACTTTGGTGGACAATAATGTGGCAATTGTTGATGCTTTGTGACCCATAAAATTTGAGGGTGGCTATTCTGGCTTTGGTATGTAATTATGCAAAACACTTTGTATAAAGACTTGCCATCGGATCTAATGATAGAGCCTGCAGTCTCATTTCAAGAGAGGGAGGGAACCAATAGTACATACACTCCTAGAGGGAGGAGAAAGAGGCATTCAAATGAACCAAGGCAAACACCAAATAAACATGCATCTTATTGTTCTGGAGTTTTGTGTTGGTGTGGATATTTGTCTCTTGTGGTAAATTTATGATGCCCCAATTACAATTTCTTAAGTCTGAACTGTTGTGGATCTAATTATTTTCAAATTATTTGAGTGTGCTGTTGTTGACACCAAACTTCCATCAGACATGTTTTCTACCAGAAGAGTGATTTGGACCCTCAGATTGCAATTTAATTCCTATAACATTCATTTTTCTTTTACACTGAAATGAACCTACTAGAACACATCTATTTGAAAGGAAACCATCTTATTCATTGTTCACCATAATGTAAGAGGCTACATTTTCTGTAAATTATTTTTTACTCTTTAGGAAAATACTTCAGCAAACTAATTGGAAATGGAGAATAAAAAAGAACACAGAGCCATTAAAGAAACTATGGGAGTACAGTAGCACAGTGTTTGAAGCATGAACAGCAAAGATAGCATGTTTTTGGGTTGTGTGCACTATGGGTTTTCTGTGTGTATGCACATAATAAACACTTGTGCTGTCTGACAGAGGTGTGAATCTGAGAGCTTTTCTACCAAATGAAGTGCCGGCAGAGAGAGAAATAAAGAGATGTGCAGCTGTCAGGGGTCATCCAGGCTGAGATTGCTTCCAGAGATCTTTTGAAAATATCACACGTTTGAAGGCTTAGTGCTTTGCTGTCTTCGCATTTCAAGCTCAGATCAGTGGAATCACAAAAAGGGAACAGGGGTTGGAGAATTCTGATGTTTGGATGGCCATGGGACGGGTGATTTTGGAAGGCACAATACAAGCCTTTACCTCAGCCTTCATAAGATGTGAAACAGACAATACAACTGTGGCTCTTTAAACATGTATCGTACGATTAAAGAAACAATGTCTCTAAATATTTCTCTTTATGTACATGTGGGTGTTTGAGAGGTTTAGAATGTGTGAAATTGCAGAGCTGCTCACAATACTTACATAATTAGCGAGAGAGAAATCCACACTATAGTACACTTTAATAAATAAATCTTAAGTGTTTGGTATGGATATAATGTTGGTATCAATGCAAAAACAATTTAAAAACAATTATAGGCATTCTACAGTCATCAACATCCTCATCTTCTTAAAAGCAGGTTTATTAGTGAATTAATTCTTTCTTGGAGGCCCATTTATCCCAAAATTCCTACTGATGTTAAAATGTACATATGTCGACCTTGACCCATGACCCTGTGTTTGTCAATGTTAGAGAACATTTGCAGAAACCTGAAGGTTGCTTGTTCAAGTAAACAGGTAAAATCTGACATTGTGAGCAGCAAAATGGAATAGCTTGATTGCTGCTGTTGTGCCCTTGAGCAAGACATTTAACAAAAATATATACTGTACTGTACATAAATTGCAAGAAGATTTATTTGTTTCATTTACCATCCCCCTCGCACAAATCTGTTCCATATAAAATCTCCAATTACATCAATGTCTGGCATCAATTTTTCATTTTGTAGTGTGTTTTCCCTTGCTTCCTTGTGGGGGAGGTAAAAAAATATGCAAATCCCATCAGATTTATAACCATCAGGGCCTTTCAATGTTCATGTGTTTCTGGGGTGTATTATTATGTTCAAGGGCTCTCAGCAGGAATGTAGAACAGGGAGCATAAGTTTTTTTTTCACCTGACAAAAACACTTTATTTTTCCTCTGTTTTAAAGATTGGACAAAGTAGTTGTAATGGCGTTACTCATTATGATTCAAATGGATGATGGAGGACTGAATGATTTTGACAGTTTGGTGTAAAGCAAAAAATTGAATAAAAAAACATGAGGAATGATATTTATGTGTTCTTTGATGTGACAGCATCATGCACTCATTAATTTGTCCATTAGAATAGGTGATAAAAAAAAATCTAAAAATAACTACATGCTATACCATGAGATTTCATTCATCTAAAACTGGAAGCATATTACCTTTGAGGAGATAATCAGATTCTAGTTTATGAATTCATTTAACAATGTGACACTTGTTTCATTGACCTTCAAGAAAAAAAATACTTTAAATTATCTAGTCCTTGATGTTGACATAATGCAGAATACGTTGGAAAAGTTTTAAGTGTATGGATCATCCCATTCTGTAGTTATCTTGCAAGTTCCTGCCAATAGTTTCTGATACCTTTGTAAAAAAAAAAAATCTGTGTGTAAGGCATTCCAACAGAAAAAGTTCTCATGAAGAGAACTCAGAAGACACTCTCCCTGCTTGTAAAGCAAGACAACAAATAGATGTGTAGACATTTGTTTCTTTTGTCACATTCTCATTTGGTCCTGGTGATTTCTAGAGTCTTTGGGAACTTCATGAAGATGCATGGTGTTACAGAGCTCTGATCTGTGCCATTGACAGGCCACCCTATCTACTAACAATTTAGTCTGCTGGACATGCTGGCTGGACTGTCACTTTTGATTTGCACATGACCCTTAGCCAAAAAATGGGGGAGAAGTGGCGTAATGTAGGACTGAAAGCTTGCATTATTGCTCTGACAGCTTCACTCATTTGGAAGTAATGCAAGATGCAATTCATATTTTTACCCTGTGACCTTGTGCTCAAACAGTGGATCTACTGTATCCACATTCAGGCTACAAATGCAGAAGCTGGAAAAGATGATACTTTAGCTGAAGGAATTTGACAGAGGCAACTAATGCATCAGTATGTTCAACAGATTGATGCAAAAATGGGAGGGTGGGGCGCTGGTCCACTCTAAATTACAAAATTCTAGTACATTTTAGTTACATATTTCACTTTTTGGCAGGTATTCAATCTAACCTAGTGTTATGTTAACCAACACATGCAGCACCATCAGCATAGATAGACAAGAACAAATTTCACGAGCCAAACTCTGTGAATAAGCATCACTTCCCTGGATGTGGAAGGACATCTGGTTTGTACCTTGGGTTTGGATGAACGTTCTTTCGGCCTACCAGCAGTACTTGTTTATGTACATATAAAACAAGTCAGACTACCTATGCTAAAAGTCTTACTTTTGATCTCTTCACAATTCATATCAGTGTATCACATGATGTTCAGCAGTACAATGTTCAGCAATTTAGAGCCAACTTAAAATCAGCATGGGACCAAATAGAATAAACTTGTCTGAGGGGGTAAAGATTTTTTTCTCTTTATAATCCACAGTCCTTGTCCCCTGCCTGCCCTCCTAATCCCCTGGCATGTGTTAGTGACATCACATGGCGGCTGGCTCCAAGTTCTCGTCTCCCTGCAACTGTCATTAACTCTGTGAACAAATGAAAAATGACTGGGAGACTCTCTGGCTCCCACCACTGACCTTGCGTATTATTAGAGTGACCTTTCTTTGGCTTGACCAATTTTTTTTTTTTTTTTTGATATCATTGCTGGACGTACACACGAGGAATGATGGCCTGTCTGCCTGTGGGGAAGAGAGCACCACACAAGAGGAGCTGAAGCAGGCAGACACCAGTGTTATGTAAACCGATACCTTGCTCCTACTGACTCTTCATGAATACTTCATTATGGAATATAACCTTAACTATTTGTCTCATAAGTTTCTTGACCTCCTTTACCAACAATGGACAATATTTAGGTTTAACATTGCAATAGGTTCAGATGAAAGGCCATACTGTAAAGAATTGTCAAAGTCCATTTGGGATTCATGTCAACACAAGCACTGTGATGATATTTTCATTTTATCAGTTAGGTGTGGCAGTGGGAGGCTGCTACACACAATGCATGATGCCCTGATTTAACCAGCAGAAGACACACAGCTTGTTTGTAAACCTACTATTGCATGATCACAGCATATATTTTTTGGGGATAGACTGGTTTGAGAAACAATTACATCAGGGGAGTGCTACATCATGTTATCATCAGTAGGCTCAGCTAGCTGGGGAGAAAATGTACACAGTTTACATTTACATTTAGTCATTTAGCAGACACTCTTATCCAGAGCGACACAGTTACACACACAGGGCATTAAGTGGAAGGTGGGTAAGGTTGGGTATAATGTTTAAGGACACATTTATATTTAAACATTCTCAGACTAAATAAAAAAATTAAATAAAAATCACATAGAGCAATTTTTTTATATAAACTGTAAAAATGTATATAGTTGGAAACATCAAGTGGGATAGTCTTAGCCTAATTGATTGGGATTCACGGATGAATACATTGGAACTTAATTATAAAATCCGACCACAGAGAGGGAATTTGAGAACTGTGAAGCTTCCTATACAAATACAAAATATTATTATCAGGAACCAAAACCTAAGACCATTAGAATACGCCGGATTCGTGGATTTGCAGGGGGTGTCTCCCGCTCTCCAACTCTCTGCGGGACAAGACCATATCGTGTCAAGAGTAGGATAGTCACTCAACCAGAACACAGACAAGATGCTTGCAACCAAGCTAAACCTTTATTCCTTGTTTAAATAATTCAAGTAATTTACCTTAAAAACGAACCACAAAAAGATTCAATCGTTTACATTTTGGGAATATGATGCCTGGAGCTGAATGTGTTAAAGGGGAGGAGTAGCTACCAAACCCCCGTGGTCCCGCGTTCTCCTCCTCTGTCAGTTTGACATGAATCTGATGCCCTTTGGACTCTCTCCCCACCCCAAAAAACAGGCAATTTTACGATTTCATCACAGGTTATGACACGCTGACGAGAGAAGACATGGGGTATATGGGAAATGACAAGTGGAATATAAATGCTCTAGATATTTAGGGAGCATGCCACGAGGAGTGGAGATTACCTGAGATGATAGGTAGAGGCGGAGAATCTCTGATGTAATCAACGTTCTTGGACAGAGGGCTTTATATCATTACAATCTGTGGTAGATTGGGATAAAAGTCCACAGAATTGCCGCGAGCAACTCAGTCCCTGCCAAAACCCAATCTAAACTCCAGATATCGATCCCAGATATCCCGCCTGAATGTTAGAATGAATACTTACTTCTTGAGTGAGTGTAGGCTATTTGAATGATAGTTCAGGCAGGTAGGCCTATATAGGCAAGGCTACACGTTGTGGCGCAAGTAAATACTTACACACACGACAGCTGATTATAAATCGATAGGACCGGACACAAAAGGTATTTAATCTATGGCCTATTAGAATTGTGTTAGTTTCAAGTGGCACCAAGCAGCAGGCGATCAATTAATCCGCTGGGAGGGGGGGGGGGGCAGCGTAGCCTTGCTACACACCTTTTACACCCTCAATATTTTGACAAGTAAAATAGGGTACTTTCCTCTCCATAATTTACAGAATTTATACCATAGTGTAAATGTTAGCCATAAACTACTTGTGGGCCAGAGTGTATGAAGATGTGGGAAATCATTACGCAGAGACAGCCAGTAGCTGCCTGGTACAGTTACCATGTCTGTTTCGATGTAACAGCCAATTAGTAGGATAGGTCATCTGCTGCCTTTCTCGTTAGACAGGTGAATATCACCTGACAACCCCTTCGAAATGGGGCGGCAAGCCGATTCATACAAAGGATGAGTCCGTGGAGAGCATGTCAAAAACTGTCAGCAGTCTGAATAAATCTATCTTTGTGAAATGCAGCCTAGCTTTGGTTTAGATCTAGACTGCAACATAGTCCGCTGTTATTAGAAATAATAATTTAGCAATTTCGATGAAGGCCACAATTAGCCTGCAATTTATATATTTCTAACACGAATAAAAAGTACACAAAAATCCTGAAGGTCTGGTTCTGTTCATCACCATGCAAAGACATTAGTTGTTTAAAGGGCAAACTGATCACAGCATCGATGTTATCCCACCTCTTTACCTCCCTCTCCCTTTTACTCCATGATTCCCAATTTGTCCTTTACTGAACCTTTGTCTCCACTGCATCTGCTCGCAGTTAATTAAAATTTGAAGGGTCACTGTTCTGACTCAGGCTGCTTGCAGGCGAATGAGGAGTGCGTTTTCTTCCGCAGCCTTCTCGCGGGCGAACTTCACAGGTGTAATACGGTGTCTACAGCAGCTGTTCGGGGACACTTTAACAGTTGAACAGCATTTGTTTTTTGTTCACCAAGAACCAGCGATTTCCTACTCTGTGTCTCTGTAACATGGGTATTGACAACTTTAATCATTTTGGTATTTGTTTCGATTTGATTCGATTATCATTGCTCTGAACAGATTCTTGTGAAGGCATGAAACCTCTTGCGCTTTTGTTTTGCACAAGACATTGTAAGCTTCAGTCTTGTCCCACTTGCAAACATCCCACAGACACTTAGGACCCAGATTTACAACACTAGCAAACACATAATTTACAATAATGTATTTCAAATTACTCAAATGTGTAAACAAACTTAGGCTACATACAAATTAGGATATTATTTATATCATGTTTTTTCTACGTTGATTTAAAATTAGAATTAGAAAATTAGAGTACAAAATTAGAGTATAACAGACAAACTAGTTGTCTGTTATATAATGTTATTTTTTTTGTTCGACAACTGTAAGAACCACTCGAAATTTTTTTTATTTATTTTTTTGCCAGGCTATTTTGAATTTGGACGGCAAGTATTGCTTCCTAGAATGTAGAGTATTTAACATGATTTTAATGTATGATTGCACAAGATAAATGATCTCAAATGTAATAATCCAACATGATTACCACCTAGCGCAAAATAATTATTTACCATACTACAACGTCTAGGCAACATTTTAATTGTCGGTAAAGTAGGCAATATACTAGATCGTTGAGACAGTGCTAGGCCTACTTATATTAATTGTAATTAATATCGGTGCAATATATATAGCCTATAACATATATATTAAAGGCCAATTTCTTCCATGCTAGATATCTGATCTGAGACCAAACGTGGTCAAGGTGATAAAATGTCCCCATCACTAGCAGTACAGGGCTTGGTTGTAGGGTTTGGCTGTCTTGTCAAAAAGAGGTAATTGAACCAAATGTCCTGTTTTGCTTATGAGAGAACAGTCAGAGATGGCTTGGATTACAGAAGCAGTTCTGAAAGCCTGGGTGGATACTACTGTCTAAAATTTGACCCTCTATTAACACGGCTTTCCAGCATCTGTATCCTGTCTCCAGTTCCCAACATGGAGGGAGACAGCGCATGTCATTTTCAGAACACACCAAATCTCCCTCTAAGAAAACAACATCCCCATCATCACCTAAATGGACAGAGGCAGAAAGCCAGAACCTCCTTCTAATTCTTTATCATTTTCCACAGTCCTCCACTGGTACTTTTGTTTTGCAGATATCTCCATTTAATCGTTCAAAGATTTAGCCAAAAATGCATGTTCTTAATTGTAGGCCTATTGCTTACTGACATCTTGCCAAAATAATACTAAAATAATGAACTTTTTAGAGGTTAACACTTCTTCACCGTGACCTAAATGGTGTAGAGATTCAATAATTGCATTATGAAACAAACATATTTGCATGTAGAAAAGAGAGGTTTGGCTTTCTATGTCTGATAAGACACAGGTTGGAGGGATGGTTTTATTGTAAGTTTCATGGGTAAAGGATGAACGCTAAGGAGCAGTCAATTTAACACAGAGACCAAGAGAGCAAGAGTGTTGCTAAGAGACAAGGATGCTGCACAAATTCCATCAGGATCTTGGCTCTAGCATTACACATTATGCAAATAACATTCTATAGAATCGTTTGTGGGGAAAATAGAAAAGACCAGTCACAAATTCTGTCACCAAAAACTCCAATGATGAGGCTTTTCCTTACAATAAGAAAATACAGATTAAATGAAATATTCCAAACATAATAACATAGACAGAATTGGACAGTGCAAACATAGAAGAAAATAAATGTTAGTATACACAAATGAACATTACATAGGACATCTGGAAACATGATTGGTTATAATTGAGCTCACTATCACAAAATATACTTCTAAGGAATGTATTCAACTAGTTAGACAGATTGAGCATGATCAAACAGCAATAAACTGGTAAAACTATTATGACATTCTCTTGACAGTGATACTCTAAGAGGATGCAACATTGTCTTGTCACTTCTCTTCACATTTCAATAGAACAAATATCGAAAAGACATGTACAAAAAAGAAAAATCCCATAAATAGAATGTTGTATTATGGTGGCCCAACATCACGGTCATGATAATTCTACGACCAGTTTGCTATGGTTTTATCACATTTAATCTTTTCAACCACTGGGTTTAAACAGCAACAATGCTTAACTATATTAGCACAAGTAACATTTATAGTATTCTTCTTCTTTTACCATGCGCAAACTAGCCTTTGAAACTGGGAAATAGGAAGCTTATGAATACTCATAAAGTTTGATATGAAGTCACAGAGAATCTGATAATGACCCACTGTGCAGGCATGTAAGCCTTCAGGTCAGTCTCTGGTCTCCCCTAGGGCATTGTTACATCAGTTCAGAGGACGTGCTTTCCAGCAGCCGAGGTTAAGGGGTTACCGGTTACCAAAGGCCCAACAACACTCCATCAAGACAACGGCAAGAGCCTCTTCACACTCCTATCTGTCCATTGAAGATAGCACCCAAGAGAAGGCTGAGGGTGCCAGTGTGAGCGGGAATCTTGTTCATGGAGATACAACCTTACCAGTTACTTCTTGATATGTGTTATTTATATTGAATTACCTGACACACAAGCAGGTTTAATAAAGACAACAAGGGAAAGTGATAGAGGACAGTGAGACAGATTGAAAGGGAGGGAGAGCGAGAGAGAGAGAGAGGTAAGAGAAAGACAAAATAAAGACAGACCGGGCGGGGCTTGGGGGGAAGGGGCGGGACAGAGAGAGTAAAATAATGACGACCAGATAGGGTATGGAGGTGACAACCTCTGAAAAAGGCTGTATCGGGTTGTGGCAGGTTATCTGAAGTGGCTACTGATAATTGCCTTTCACACATGCCGTGTTTGATCCCTTTCACCAGCTAAGGAAGTGAGTTAATCAATAATGTGAGTAGATCAGTGATATGAGCTTACTGTATGGCCAGCTTGTAAGAACTGCAGCAAAATCAGTAAGCTAGTTAATTGACATTTATCATTTGACTGGGTCATCTTGAAAATGAGCATGCATTTATTAACAGATCTTTTTCATCAAATGAATAAGTAATTAACAGGTAAGTAGAATGAGAATATAAATCGAAGGAATGCCAATTAATGTATACATTTGCAAAATACACTGTGCCATTACCTAAAGGCGTAAACAGACAGATGGATAGACAGACAGATAGATAGATCATTAATGTTTGTCTGTAATACATAATAGTCTTTTGCAATAGTCTTTTTCATGCAAATACAATACACTTCACTGAATTGAGAGAGAGAGAGAGGGCATGAGAGAGAAAGCATGAGAGAGAGCATGAGAGAGTGAATACAGAGACTGAAAGAGAGAGAGAGAGAGAACCATCATCATGTTCAAAGCCAACCTTGTCAATAGTTATCACAGTGGGCTAGGGGAGTGTAATAGCACTTTCCTGATTCTACATTGATATCATATAATCCATTATGCCCCGTTTCAGTATCATATTTATCTAACCTGCTGGGGGACAGAGCAGGGGGCAGTGTCCCTGCTGCTTGGAGCAGACACATTACACACTGACCCGTGTATCCTTATTGATTACTGCCTTCTCACCGTCCATGACCATAATTTAACTCAGCAGGCTCTACAGTTAATACTGGAATTCAAACATTCCATCTACACTTCAAGAGAGAAAAAAAAATTGACACTATAAAAACGTGTAGCGCCTCTCTAAATGGAATCTGAAAGAAAAGGATTTCCATCTTCTGCTCTCTGATTGTTTTACTTGTTCATCCTATTAGTCTAGTTACCCATGTATGTTTATTATGAAAAAAAGGCAATGTTCTATGAATGATTATGTATCAAACTGGGTTTATATGATTGGTAAGTATGTTTGAGGATGTTTTTGCAGTGTTCTTTGGTTATCATTGGATACCATGATAGTGTGGGGATAGTACATTGGTAGCAGACAGTGATATAATAATTTGCCTCTGCTCATAATCCCCCAAATGTCTATCATTATAACAAGAGACTGAGTGAAAGTTTGGTCCTGCTTATAAATCTCCAGCAGTGCTGAATGGTTCTAAACCATTAATGCCACTTTCAACGTCTTTCAGTCTCCTTTTCAGCTCCTAAGTCTGGAATCACTGCACTTGACAGGGATTGTAACATGGTCTACAACTTGCAACTTACAAAGTGGTCTCTGTCAGTAGGAACAGACGGCCAAATAGTAGGGATGATGAATGATATTAGGGGCTCGATAAGCTTTTTAAGAATTAACAAATATATGCATTAAAAAAGAAAAAAAGTGAAACAATTCTGTAAATTAACCTTAGTTGCACAGTACAGTGTGTTCATTGTTTGACTTTACATTTCCAACAAACTGACCCTGCTGAAGCCTGAAGGCAGATACCCTTCAAATGTACACTTTTAGGTGCAGGGTAGCTACCTTTCCATTGTGCTTTATTAACCAGACGCCTATGTCTTGTTGATCATTCACAGAATTCATATCAAGGAGATAAGCATGCAAGTGGGTATCCAGATCAGCACTTTAGCCTCCTTACTCTATCTCACTCCTTCTTTAAGATAGCCCTGGTCATGTTTGCCTACTGGCAGGTCTGTTTACTTCTGTGTGTCACCAGTAAGAATAGTGTGTTGGCCAGGCAGAGGCAGTTCATGCCAGGAAACTGACAAGGGCATGCAGGATAACCCCTGACTCAAACAATCCCCCCATTCAAGGGAGGAGTATTGAAAGAAGTCAGGGGAGGAGTATAGAAAATGACATACAATACGATTTAAACGATTTTAACACCAATGCCAAAAATATGGTTGTTTAATCAATTACTACATGGGTGCCTGCTGACTTTCAATAATACAAACCTTCATGAACCTCATCGAACATTCAATTATTGTTTTTATCCATTCAGTCAAAGAACAACAATTGATACTTTGAGGCTTGCGATACTAGGGCAGTGTTATTTTGCCACTCGTATCCATTGTTGAACCTATATTAGTAAGCTTCACCAGGAGGACATGACTTCTCACATCATTGATGATGATGTCCGAGAAGAGTTAATATAATTAAAGCCCCTATTTAATTAACTAAGCTGAGATCATAGAACATTTTCCCAAATGTTTCAGATTGAGGCCCCTGTGTGTGGTGCCTACAGATTCAGGCAATGATCAAACTTGCATGTTTCAAATGAATTATTTTGAAGCCCATGCAGTCATGCTATGTTTTTCAGAAAGCCAAAATGAGCATCGGTGGGGATTATTATGCATTAATTAAATTGACTCAGTTTCCTTTAATGAGGATTTGATGTTAATGCCGGAGTTCTCAAGGAGGCTTCATTCCACCTAATTAACTAGTATTTCTCAACAGACCAAAGTAATCAATAAAAAGATGTTTCATTACTACTTTTATCACTACCAGACAAAGACATTCTGGGGGTGAGAATATGTTTTTGAGAATACAGACTTAGAGACGAGAAAGCCATTTCATTCCATATTTTCCATCTTTTTTTGTCATAAAAATGCAGCCAAAGGCAGGTGCAAGAATGCTGTTCACTAAACAAGAATGCACAACTCCCAGATCCAGGAATAGATGTTGTAGTTTAGTAATGGAAGGGCAACATCAACATCAACTACTGATACTAACATACACTGTCTAGCTTAGCTGTCAATTTCTGATTGTGTGACATTGTATAGCAAGGTATCTTGCTTGTGTATAATACCTTGTGGTAGTTGTTATACAGTACCAACACAGGAGCATAGATTAGCACTCTCTCTTCACCAAGAATCAAATTATTTGTGTTATATATTTTTTCCTTTAGTCACACATTTGAATGAGGTTTTGTAAGCTTGCCTGCGAAACACTGCACCTGTGTGCAGTCTAAAGACAGAAAGACTGTGAACGGCCAGGCAGCGGACTCCAGGGAATCCATCCATCTCAATCTGAGGCTGCAGCTGACACCTTACAAAGAGGTACAATTAATAAGGACATTATCCGGCAGTAGGCAACAATAGAGCCCTAACGCAGAGACACCAACCTTGGGACACTATGAGAGGTTAGGGAGAGTGTGTGTGTGACTGAGTTTATAAAGGGGGTGAGGTGAGATGGGGGTCCCCATTAGCGGGTTGATTAGAGGGTGTTTTTTGGAAAGTGTAATACCATCCTCAACACGTATCCTGTGCTCGTTTTCAAACAAGGAAACCATTTAAGCATAGTATGTTTCAAGAGTGAGATATGTGACTTAAAAATACTCAACAGAGTAATACAGTAGTTTCACCAAAAATATCCAGTCCTTTTTCCTTTCGATTAAATAGTTTTGAAGTTGTAATAAAACTAATGTAAATGCAAGAGTATGTGAGACTGATACGAGGTAGACCTGGTAAACAGTGGTCTGTAGTTATGAAAGAGTCCTGTTTGTGCAGGCTGAGTGGACCCCTATGGTTCAGAGGGGGGAGGTTGGAAACACCACTGCACTGACATTTACAGCAATCCAGGAGTTGTTTGTGGTGAGTGGACTGGAGACAAATGGTGAACCCTAAGGTTAGGGGTCAGGGCTAAATTTTGTCCACAGAGGAGGTCACTCAGTTGGAAAAGAAAAACAGAGAAGGGAGGAGACGCCTCTACCATCAGTGACCATTCTCCAGTGGGTCACATATGCACACTTTCGAACATCAAGGAATTCAAGAGCTAGCACAGTTCACATATTTTGCAACAACTGCATTGAAAGAAACCTTTTAAATTCATCTACCTACACACAATGCTTTAGCCTACAATATGTGGCACACTTACATGATTTTCTGGTCTGCTATTGGAAGCGAATGCCACTTTGAAAGGATAAATGTAACAATGGTTTTGGAGTTCATTCTTAAATAATCAGTCCTAATCACTCATAACTCCCTTCCACTTATTTATAGCGTCAAGAGTTCCTTCCCAATGATCTTTTTTCTCTGCTCATTCCATAGGGAAGGGATGAGCTTGGTTATGGATTAACAGTGCGATCAATAACATGATAGGAGCTTCTAAGCTGAGGAAAATTAATTCGAAATGCAGTCAAACCCTTATCGACCCAAAGCCAGAGTTTTCTTTCATTGAAGGTGCTTGATAACCCACCAATATTGTGATGAGCAGCTAATCTCTCATTTTGAATATAACCTTCACCCATCACATTCCACATTAAGATTGCTCATCTTATTTGTTCTCCATACAGCTTTCACTCTATACATTTCCTATTGTTTGCAACAGGGAATCAAAAAGTATTTCTGAGATGGAAAGAATATCTGAATTGAAAATGTTTTTGTTGGAGACTTTATTGTTCATAGGAAAATTGACTTCACGCATACAAAAACTGATGTTTTTCAGTAGTACCATGGCCAAAAAACGACTGAAAACACTTATTTCATCTTTATCTTTCTAATGAATGTAATGTGCAAACATAATTGTGCATTGTTTAGGACTTTTACTACTGTTTAAAGTTTGGTTGCCATATCTAACTTTGGAATACAACACACAATATGCAGACGATACACATTATGCAACAACACCTTAGAAATACTCTGTTTAACAAACTGGTACACAGCTTTTATAAATGATAATCAATCATATGCAATCTGTCATCTGTTTGGAATAGTATTACCATTAATGTGCTCTTCCCTTACCTTTCCTTATCTTCGCAATACTATTTCAACTGGAGGGTCTTGCATGAGTATAGGTCAATATCCTGAGGGTTGGGATACCAGAGAGGGTGATTGATCTCTCCATATCTATTACTAATGCTTTGATTCAGGTCACATGGTACAATGTATGGTTGCTAACCCTGTTATGTTCAAAAGGTATCTCTGTCTACAAAGCATTGCCATTGGGCTCCAATCCAATCAAGTAATTGTTGCACCCACATACAAAGTAGTTTGGTGTCACAAGCAGATGATTATGCTGCCTTTATACCTTCTTTGGCACCTAGAATCACATATTGTTCATAAACCTTGTCATTCAGTAGTAGAAGAAAAGGCAATGTTATTCAAGGCTCTAATCAGAAGGAAAACAAATCAGGTTAATTGGTGATCAACAGAGAGTTTCTGACTTTAATGAGGCCCTGTTGCCCGTGGCAAGGCCCAGTTCAGGATAGGGGACTTTCTCCTGTGTACTGAGCCTCCTCTGATCTTGTTTGCTTTTCTACTGCTGAGTTTCTCATTGTTGTTTTTTAATTACTTCACCACCAAATGGTACAGATGAAAGATAGGTGTCTGTAATTAATAACATTTCCATAAATTAGAATCACTAACCAGTCTCATTAGTAGCTAGTGGCTTTTGTTTTGACTAAAGTCTGTGCCATCTTTTTTCAACTACAACTATATTAAATCACTTGATATTCATCATATTTTCTCGTAATCAAATTTTACAGTAGGTAATTAAATACACTGAGTATTCCAATGATTGAGGTCAACCTGAAGAAAAATGCCAATTGCTGAATCAAGACATAATAAAACTGCTAAAACTATTCAATTAGTCATTTTGGAGAAACACTTTGTAGCACTGAACGTGCAGTTCTCACTCAAGTTCAAAGACTTGGGATTGTTGTTCAACTGTACTTTAGGTGTGTTTAATGAGGGTCAGGACCTTGTACGTAATCTATAGGTCATTAACTACACTTAATGTTTTCATAAATTGGTTGCAATTACACTTGGGGAGCCGTATCCCCAGTAATCTGATTGCTCCTGACCTTTAGTTAGCCTGAGTTTACCCAAAAGTAGTCAACCATTGAGTCAGTTATCATATTGACTCCAAACAGTATAGTTATACTTCTGTCAGCACTATATCTAACTAAAAAAGAAGCACACTCATCATAAATCACTATCTTACAATTTAAAAAGTCAATGAATAACTTTTTCTCTATTCTGTTTTCTGCCAGTTTCCTCTGAAACTAAGGAGTGCAAAAAGAATGACAATTTAAGCTACTTGTAAGTTTAGTATATAAATCTACTGTGTTTTGTAGCAGTGCTCTAATTGGCTCAAAGTCAATAACCAAATCTGATGGTAAAGGCCTATGTTGGAGGAGAGTACAGAAGGTCCCACTTTAAATATTAGCATTAATTGTACCAGTGACCACTGCTGCTGTGTAACTATGGCGATCCCTATAGCCTCAGTATAGTACTTGCAGATAAACAAAATACATTTCATCTGGCCATTTGATAAAATGGCCAGATAGATTTGAGAAGTTATGAGATAAGTGTAAAAACGATTCTATTGAGCTTTACCATTAGTGAAGCTATACTATTCAGACTACAGGATCAGTGAAGTACTTATCTGCATGTTTCTGCTACAATCCCAGTAACTACATAAACACAACATAAGACTCAAAATACTGGACTGGCATTTTAAGGTTCATGACAATGATGTAAATGAAGGCCACAAAAGTGGGAATGCGAACTATCAGAAAAGTTGGAATGAAACAACACTCTCTGTATGGAATGCAAATATTGCTCTTTGGCACCAAAAGCAAATGCATTGTTTACCAGTCACCCTCCCAAGCCTGCCTTCCAGCAGTTCAACTAGTACTGACAATCACTACAGTATGAGGTCAATTTGGTACCACATGCATACAAGTACATGGAGGTCACCTCTCTATGTAAAAGTTACAGCTCAAGAGTCAAACAGTAGTCTTCACAGAGTTTGCTCAGACATTTTGATAAAGAAGAACAGGAAAAATCATGTTTCTCTTCATAACACAGGTGATGACAAATGAAACAAGAATGTTGGCATTCACTTTATTCATTTAACAATGTCCAATACACTTGTTATTCAAAAGGAGATATAGTCTGAAATAATAGTTGTCTGGCAATTCAATTTAATCAATAATTCACCACTTAGCACAAGAAAAATATGGTAATTTGAAATACAGTAGTTTGAGAAGCATGACTCCTCCATCCTTCATCAGTGTAATTCATTGTGTTTACCTATAGAAATGAGGCTATTTACAATGATCACCAAGCAGGTCAGTGTGAGAGAGACTTTGCTCATTGTTGCTCTGCGACAGAGCCCTGTAATCTTCCAGGGGACAGCCTATCATTACCAGAGAACGTGGTAATAGACTGACACGGATGCTATGGGGAACAATTGGTTCTACACACCAATCAGTTGTGAAACTGAGCTTAATGATCAGTAGAAGTGGTTTGTTTTTGTCCTCATCACCATAAATGACAGCTTAAAGACACAGTTATATTGCTATTCAAATCTGAGACTGGCTGAAGGGGTGGTAACCTAAAGTACTGTTGAGGGGTCATCCGATTACTACTTTTTGCTGATAGATTTAGATTTACATTTAGTCATTTAGCAGACGCTCTTATCCAGAGCGACTTACAGTAAGTACAGGGACATTGCCCCGAGGCAAGTAGGGTGAAGTGCCTTGCCCAAGGACACAACGTCATTTGACACGGCCAGGAATCGAACTGGAAACCTTCGGATTACTAGCCCGATTCCCTCACCGCTCAGCCACCTGACTCCCCTAGATGTATCTCTGTCAGAATGATCTCCATAAATGTAGGTCATGGGGATGATACATGGACATGATATGATGGATGGAACGTGGGTGTTTATAATGTGAATGCATGATGACTAAAGTTGTGGATTTGTAAATCCAGAGAAAAGAATAGTTCTTAATAGCTCCTCTGCATGATGACCAGTGATACACTGTGATTCAAAGTGAAAATATGAATTCCTGGGGTGTGTGTGGTGTGTTTTTTGTGAGGACGGACTAGGTACTAGGGTTACAGCCTATGTGAATTCCAATAGTGGATTTAAAAACACCCCCCCTCTAGTGTTATCATGTTGACTGTGAAACATCTTCAATAATCATGCAACCAAACATTCAAGATCATAAGAACTTTGCCAAATTGAATTTAACCTTTGATCCACACACAGTGTTGAATGCAGATCCTGAAAGCTGTCACTTTATGCACATCTAATGTCTATTCTATGTGTGTGTGAGTGTATCACCTACTTCTATAAATATTCCAACAGTGTCATTAAGTGGAGAGTGAACCTTCGGAAATAATTTAAATTAATTCCAGTTTCCAAACTACTTTACTAAAGTGACGATGTTTTTAATTTTTTTTGAGTAGTACCACAACTCTCATAAAATATATAACTTCCATAACTTGACTTTTCTGTAAATAAGTTTATATTAGTAATGTTGTTTCAACAAATGGTGTCATTCTTAGCTGAACATATTCTCAGCTCTACTCTTCTAAAGTCTTGTGGTAGACAATAAATATAACCACATTAGAACAAGACCAATGAAAGCATATGGCAGAATTTGTACTGTAGGTCGTTGCTGTCAAGGCTAATGCTAATTAGCTTTTTGTTGAAGCATATAGATTCTAGCATTTAGTTTTTTTCATGGTTTCTATTCGTCTGTTTGCACAAACAATTCTGTCAGAGTTGGAAAGATGTCTTATTCAGGCCTAAATTGAGAGGTCCCACCGGTTTTAAAAAGGCCAGGGGAAAGGCCTTAGCTGGCCAACAGCATAGGTCAAGGACAGACCAGGCTGTTCCACTCCCCCACCACATCATTTTTGTATGACAGCACCACCCCTAGGTTGAAGTTCACTTAGGCTTTTCATGAACACTCTGCTTAACGTCAAACAGAAGATTAAAGTGGGGTGGCGCATCTTGGCAGGCCCAAATGAAAATATCAACCGCTAAGCCCCCTTCTCCAAAGCCAGAGGACAGGTATATCATATTAGATAGAACACCTAGTTAGCAGAGACTGCTTGCTGCTTTCCAAGTTTTCAGTGGTGGTCAAAGGCCATGCTGGCTTTGCAGCTGCTTTATTGGTAAAATATATTACAGTAGAGGTCTGTGGAGCTGCCTTATTAAGAGGTTGGGGCATTGAAGAGAGGACCTCGCAACACATTTCTCCAGAACTGAGAACATATTCATATTATGGAATAAATTACAAACCAAGATATTGTTTTATATGCAATTTAATATAAAAGGTTACAAGACAAGCCAATAACAATTTTATTTAAATACACATCACTACTGTATTCATTTTCTAGCATGTTACTCACAACCTTGTGAAAGGTACCTTTATTCACACACACATGATTGTGTATTTGACATATATATATAAACATTTATTAACTCTGAAACACTCACAATGGTATGGTATCTCCTGATACAGAAAGAGGATGCAACATTCCCTTACAGCTAGTATGTTACATTAGTCCAGTCAAGACAATAGACTGTAAATACTTCAAACCGTTTTTTAAATACTTTTTATACCTTTGATGAGAATACAGTGTTTATTTTAATATTCTTCTGCACTATTCAATAAAATAAAAACTGTTACAAAGCATGTTACTTGTTTATTTTACCCTCGCAACAATTTTTGGACTTGACTTGAAAGAAAGAATCTCAGTAATGGATGTGTTTAATCATCCTTACTCTACAGCTCATTCTTTGTGTCAGATGTAGTTCCTATCTAGTATGGCATGTGCACCAGTTCCATTACCCAGCCCTTTGGTTGGATAACACAAAGCTTAGAGCTAGAGGACATTTTGCCATAATATTCCAACATAGACAAGACAACACCTGAGTGTATATATATATATATATATATATATATACACAGAGAGATATATCTATCATACGCACCACATATGTATAAATATACACACACCAGCTCTGATGAAGACCAGTTAAATATAATTTGCATCGCCATTATACATGGATAAGCATGGGAGACACACAGTTTATCATGGTCCAAAAGAACATCACCTCAGGCTTTCTGCTAACCATATTACTGCATTTTTTTCATTTTGTTTAAGTTTTGCTTGAAATATTTCAAACCAGGAAGAAGGGATTTTACAAGGCACTTAATGAGCCAAAAAGCAGAACAGTTTTCCACGTTGGTTAAATTATACTGTATTTATAATGCTTAGCATTGGCCATCTCAAGGATAGAGGAAGGGAAAATAATTACAGTGTGTTCATGCTTGTGATAATAAAATGTCCTAGTATTGTAGTAGGTTGATGTGAATTGGCCAAACATTGCGACTGATTTGAAATAGAAGATGTGCACCGAATGAAATAGAACCCAAATTTCCTGCTTTTCAACAATGGCATTTATCACTGCATCAAGATGACATCATAAAGGTACAAAGGTCTGCATTTGGGGTTCCACGTCTCAGACAGTGTTGGGTTATTATAGTAATATGGTTCCAAGCAACCTTTATTATGTTCATGTCCTTTCACAGTCTCCTCTGTGAGATCTCCTTCCCTGACAACACAGTAAAACAAACAGATGCCGAAAGCTAATCACTACAGCCAGGTCTAACATTGGCAATTATATTACCAAGAGGACATCTTCGTGATCTATAAGCTTTCAATTGTACGTGTTTAGTAGCAAACAGGGCAACCTCATTAGAAGAATGTGGTTCCAAAATGGGCCCCTAGCATCACAGGTTAGACCATTTTTTTTCTTTTTTTTTTTCAAGGGATGTTACCAAGTCAATCTTGAAACTTAACATTACTGAGTATTTACAAACATGCAATGCCCTTAGACATCAAGCGCTCAGGGCAAGTGAGCACATCAACAGTACGGCAGAGACTGCTGTCATCATGACAAATCACCTGTATCCAGTATAATACATATTCAAATCACACCAACTGGAATAAAACACCCTATTGTGCCCACAAAGCCTCATTGCTTCAATAGATTAACTCTCCAAGCTCACCTAAAAACATGCATACTGTTCTGTTTTGTGGTGTATGTGCTTGGATGTAAAGGGACTGTCCGAAAAGGAAGCCATTTTGGAGCACAAAGATGACTTGCTTTCTTTTTTCTTCTATATAGCAACAGAAGCTGGTGCTTCAGACCTTTAAGAGGCTTGGAAAGCATAAAAGAGGCTTAGCTGCCCTTCTCATCTCCTCACCCCCACATATTGATGGGAAATGGGTAGAAGTGGAACTGCAGTGAGAGAAACTAAAGTATGAGGTTTTTTCTTTGAGCATAGCGTAGTGTGGAACCAATGGATCAGACACAAGGTTCTGAAATATGATGCAAATTGACACATTCTTATTTTTGTACTAGAATCACACAGAGGGTATGAAGGATTTTACATGTTTTTATAAATGCTTTATGTCAATAGAATTGTCAATTTATTACATAAGTCTTTCAACCATCTGGGGGAAAAAAAGATCATAAAAAAATATTGCTGAAGATTCTGACTACTACAAGTACCTATAAACTGTGCAATTGAGAAATCATTATTTTAATGTAGGTGTCTAAATACATAACAAACTTGTTCACGTTTTGTGGCTGGGGGTAGGGGGGTATCACTGTTAAAAACAACACTGCACAGAGTGGTATGTAGTGGTTGGAGGAGAGAATTGGTGAAGGAGGATTTCCTTGTAATCTATACTTCCTTGTTCTACTGAACCAAACCTTAACAACTCAAAGTTGCATTCCAAGCCCTAGCTCCGACCATCAAGACGATAAGTTGAAAAATAATCCGAATGCAGTAGAGATTGAGAGAAATTTGTTACTTTTTGAAACTCATTTTATGATCAGTAGTAATGGACTTCTTTTGTAAAGATGGAACACATTTTGAAATGCAAAAATACAACAAACACAATTCTAAAGTGCAAAGTATGCAATACAAATGCATTAACATGTTGTGAACTGCCTTTGGGACTTTTCTCTTATTCCTGGGAAATTTACTATTTTGTAACACATAACTATTTATGATAAAAAATAAAAAATAAACTCCAGTAAGACATGAGGCTGATCTTTGAGGCTTTACTATAATCCCTCCCTGGAAGCAGTCTTAACTGGAAGGCTAGTTTGTGATGGGCTCACCCAGCAGCACAATGTTGCATGGGATACTACATTCAGGCTAAGCCAACTTATCAACTACATTCAAAGCACATCCATTGAGCTATGTGGACAGACTTTTTGCAGATCTATTAAAAATGCTCTTATCTGTATTTAGCATATGCTGTGTATGTCAGTGTTGGCAGCTTTAGACGGATTTACACTCGAAACACCTCAAGCCATTCTTGAGCTGAAACTACTGATAATATTCTAAAACTTCCTTAGACAAGCAGGTTTCCCATATAGATAAATTCATCCTGTTGTGTCATTTTATTGACTTATTGTCATTTTAGTATCAACAGTGCAGTGTTTTTGAATGCCATTCTGTGTTCTTTGTGGCTTCCCCAAATACAACACATTCATTTTCAGAGCACATTTAACTACTGGATACATGGAAATAATGTGGAACTAGCTGAAATGCTACTGCATTTGGACACACACAGTACCTTGAATAGCTAGACCATATCTTAGAGAGTGAAAGGACACACTTGTTATAAAAAAATGTTCATGGTATTCTTCAGTTGCATTGCATACAGCTGATGAGCCTGCAAATTATTTATACAATCACTGTATTTTTTACATTGATGAAAACTGATGTCATCAGTATATATTAACTCATTATATATTTTTAAGTGTAAAAGACTGCTCTAAACAAAAAGGAACTACTAATTTTACTATGCTACTCATCAAGAACTGAAACACATCCCCACTACAGAATCTGGATGGGGTCCAAGAACAAGGCAGCCTGTGCACCATAGTGGAAATCATTCTGAGTGAGATGTGTTCCAGCTGAAGTGCTGGGGTTGGAAGTTTAACATGCTGAATGCGCCTGACAGTTGTTGCTCTCTCTCAAGATCAACCTGCCATCACTAACAATTATCACAGTTTGAGCTACAACTGCATAATCAAGACTTACCTAATTGACATAAATCTTATTTATTTCCTCCTACTTTGAGCTATTTGACATTTTAATACATGACTATCTCTCAATACCTTCCAAGACTCCAAACACAGAGTAAGTATTCTTAAGTTTTTGCATCAAATCACTTTCAAGGTAGTTTTATAAATGTTCCTTGTAGTGAAACACAATTAGTTTGCACAGCCAAAGATGGATTGGTTGTTGGCGCAATGTATGGCGGGACAGCAAATTTGACAATTGTCTAGTAAACCTTTATTTAACTTTGCTCTCAACATTATATTAGCATAGAGGCTTTGCCTCTGTAGCGAGCGAGAAAGAGCTCAGTGTTATTTCTGCAGTATTCAGCTGAGCACTGAGACTCAGAAAAACAGCAGAATCCTCTCATACCTGTTGAGAAGTCTTTCATCCTTAATGGGCTCATTAGCCACATTGTTAATTGAGTGCTATTCAGGGCAACATCAAAGCAGATAATAAGTGTGTTCAGTTCCTTTTTTTCTTTATTTTCTTTTAGCCAAAATAAAGACCCAACATTGTAATGTTGCTTTCATAGGAGTGTATTCTTGAGGAGGCTTATCAGTTTGCGTTTATTTTGTGTCATTACAGTGAGAGCATTGTGACACTATAAGCAGCATCTCTTTTCGACAACTTCACACCAATCTTTGTTCCCTTTCCACTTACAGAGACTTTTGAAAAGGACTCCAAAGCTTTTCAATACAGCCTTTTTGTATTACATAGAAGTGCATGCCTCTATATATGAAACGTTAGTGACTTAAAATATTGTGATTCATATAATAATATCAACAACAACAATCCTACTACTAATACTATAAATAATAAACACTAATTCTAAGTATAATAATAAAATGAATACAAACTTTACGGCTACAGCTAATCACAATTATTACATAATGATATGCATTATTACAACAACACTTTAATTTTCTTGTTAGTATTATTGCTATTACTATCATTATCCCTGTTATTGTTGTATCTATTACTCGAAATACTAATAGTATTTAAAGGATAGTAAAATCAGTCATCTTCCAAAATAGGTCTTGTCTGTTGCCTGTTCATTATAATTTATAAACACTAATACTTTTTTTTTGCTTTGGTATTCTATATTGTGTTGAGTTTTATGCTCCCATGATGCAATATTAGCAGGTAATAGGATTCGAAAATTGAAGCTAACTCATTGGAATTAAATTTATCAGTATGTGCTCTGAGGTAATAAGCTGTCAGTTATGAAACGAAGATTTGTATTTAGATATATGATCGGGAAGAATAATGAGTAGGCAAAATAGATGAAGCTGTTTCACAACTAAATTAGTTATTTGGCACCAACACACCACAAAAAGAATCATGATAATGATTATTTTATTACAGATAAAAAATTATGGGTATTGAGGTGAAGATGGCAAATATGAAATAATGTTGCTGTGCAGACCCTAAAGGAGTTAACAAGAAGGAATATTGCATGTGCATACACTTTTTAATTTTATTTGAAGAAACCAAATCTAATGGAATTATCAAACTTTTAATGAAGGAATCCTAATTAGGATAAAGGGGGGCTTCCCCACATGGAGCATTGATCAAACCAAGACCCTATGAACTGCTGTCTCTGGGGCTGGTAGTGAGGGTGGGAGAAAGCTTAGGTGCTCAAACTGAGTTTGAAAGCAAAAGGTCAATCAGACAAAGCATATTCTATTTTTGCATGATTACAATTGTAAGTCTTATTTTTATTTTTATTAATATTCTATACAGTCCATATCATTATTTTTATTACATATATCACAACATATAGTAAAACAAAACACAAATGAAAAAAATAATATGACAGTTATTGACTATCTTTCTGGTGACTGTGATATAAAATCTTATTAAAAGCATTCTTTTTCAACAGTATTTGTTCCGATACTCAACATTGTTGAGGAGTAGAATATACGTGGGATATTGACATGAATGTGAATGATAAGTGGCAGGTGTTTGGTGTTGTTTTTGCTAGGCTTCAGAGCAGCTTTAAAGCAATCACATTTCACTTAATTTAGAATCCCTGAAGGATGATTTTTTTTTTTTACATATGACACTAAATACAAAACATTTCAAAGTATATTATCCCTGTTGGGTGACTGAATTCACAAATTGTGACAGGTAGCACATAACAAAATCAGATGAGAGGGGAACACATTGCTGGAAGATACAAGACAATTCAAGCATGTCAAAATCATAACTTTAACAACCATTGATGGTAAGTGTCCAGATTATTCCTCTCTTTCAAAGCCACCTCATTAAAATAAAGCGTCATGGTGATGTCCTTATTTGTCATAAATCTCCCACATCCTGTTTAAAATAAAGAATGTAACTTGTAAAAACAAAAAGATATTGTGAGATGGAATTCTAATAAATGACATATTTTTCCCTACATAGATTTGTTTGTTCTGTTTGATAATATGACTAAAATGAATGAAAACACGAAACGACATTGGTAGCACATCAGTTTCCATTAGAGTTTTAATTCATTTGTGTTCATTCTTATCAATAACAATCAATGAAAACGTATTTGGAATGTTTTTAAGGATGTTTAGGAATATTTTGCATACAGTTGAAAAAGGGGATAGTCTATCATGAGTAGGAGCTGTGTAATACTGACATCACAGAGGTGGAAAGCTGAGTTTTAATATATATATATCATTCACTCAGAAAGGGATATGGCAGAAGATATGTCTTTCCCTCTGACCTGATCGCTGTAAACAGGCAATGACATGAAGAAAAGTTTATTAAAAAATCCCCACAGTGTCTTCAGGACTGGCGTTTGATGCCTGTCAAATCATTAAAAAGGAGAGGTGCCGTTATCAATTGCAGTGGATCAGCGATTGTGGTGCCACATTGCTGTGATGGGGTATGTCTTCCATGGGGGCACTCTGGGGGCCTTTTGTGAATTTATAAAGTGAGATAAAATCGGCTTCATATTTCTCCACCAAATCGCCTGATGAAAGCAGCCTGAGAGAGAATTACATGGCGGGAGTTTTGTCACAAGCCCCATAGGCATTATAGGTTGGGAATGGAAAAGGTAATGAGAAAAGCCATGCAGCCAGTTGCCTGTATTTAATAAGTCATCTCACCACTCTCAATTGTTACTTGCAGAGACTACTAAAATCATGACAGCCTCATACTTCAGTTTAACTTTAAACTGTCAGACCTATAAATAGATATTATATCTCAAACCCATTTTAGCAACCAACCAGGTATCCTTGTCTTTCCTTGCGGACACCATTACACAAAGTTCTGTGATATTAATATACAGAACAAAGCAAATGGAATGAGTCTGTTCTGTGGTTTTCTCTCATCTCAAGAATGTGATCGCAATTAAGATAGTAGTCTGAGCAAAATGAAAATGGTTAAATACGGGACATTGTAATTATTTACAGAACTTGCAAGCACATGTGTTCTCTGTATCACACATGTGGAACCACAGACACAAGCACACACAAACAAACTCACACACAGGAAAGTCTAATTCTCAAACATCCAGCAGGCAGCAAGATAAAAAAGCTAAATTGTCCTGTCCTCGGGATACAACGAATGATATTTGGCACCAGTAGTTTTTCCTAGCTTTTTAAATGGGTTCATCTCATAACTCATCAAGCAATTCCCTCCATCTCAGTGAGTGCTTTATTCTTTTCCCTGGTTTTATTCTCTGTGTAAACCCAATACATACGGAAATATTCCAGCCTGGAGGAAAAGGGTTTTAAATGTGAGTAGATGATGAATGGGAAAACTGATTCTCTGGCGCAGTTAAAGCTTTGTGAAGACACTTGGCACAAATTTGATGAAAGCTGTTAAAACAAAGAAAAAAAGAAAGAAAAGAAAACTAAAAACAAACTTAAAGTGGTACCTTTGACAGTTTACATGGCTGACACACACATAGGCACCCACATGTTTAGATCTGACAGTAAAAAGCAGACCCATTAACCATCAATAGTAATTTGCTTTCTTTCCAAGCATGCGTGAAAAAATACTAATACCAATGTCTTTTCATCATTCAAACTCTTAGCCTGAATAGTATCTATTTAGAGTACTAGATTTCCATCCACTTACATGAGCAGGCCTGTTTTTGTAGACAGGCAAGTCACATGCTATGATCAACCATCCTTGCTAAGAGGGAAATTTAGACCACATGGAGTTTTTAACATGGAAATTGGCTTTGAACCCCATCTGCACAGGTCGGTACATCTTTGGGTGAGGCACTGCTACTCCTGACAGGGAAAATGAACCATCAATTCCTTATAATGTGGCCTGATTATCATCCTACTTACCCCCTGCAAATTCAAACTTAAAGCATTTCAACACCATCTCGGAAATCAAGTAACCTCAGAGAATATGAAGCCACGTGCCAATCTCTCTGGCCAAAGCCAAAACAAATATCCAATATAAAATATGTTAAAATAATAGAGAAATTAAATAGTTTGAAACATGATCAAGGATATGATCAGATAATATATTTTATATGAGGAATTTTCAAGTCTATTAAATGCTCCATCATTAGAGAACCACATCTACAGAACACCTAATAAACACCACCAACAAACAAAAAGGAGATTTACAAAACATTTCAAATTGGCTAATGCCAATTCTGAAATCAAATCCTTATTGACCAACAATTGCTACTATGTAACCAACAGTTGATACTAAGACCTTTTAGTTATTTTTGGAATGAAAATAAATCAGTATCAAGCCTGACTTATTATTATAGTAAAAGTTAGAATGTGTTTCCTACCTTTGTAGACCTGTTGTTTTCATCAAAGTAGCTACAGTTTGTTTTGTAATGTTACCAAAGACGATATAAAAAAGAACAACCACAAATCTGAAAATCTGACCATTAGATTACTATGTTAAATTGATGTATGACACAAATCAGACCAAAGAGCAAGGTTTCAGTGTGGGAGATGTGTGTTCAGCAACTTTGGATTTGAATCTGTAGACGTCCAATGTGGGATGTCTTTATTTGACACGATTGGTTTTGTTATTTCCTTGAGCCTGTCCAGCCCGCTGGTGTCCCTTTCACCTTTTAAGGCAGCTGGGGCCTGACCCTGTAGCACTGGCCCTCAAAGCAGGGCTCTTTTCAGTCCAAACCAGGGACCCTCCCTATCCCCTCCCACCAGCAACATCCCATTCACTCTTAGAGATAACTTTATTCATCTTGTGCATCATTGTATCCAGTTGAATGCATGGACTATGCAGACACTCAAGTGAATTGAACTAGTGTGCATGTGTTCGACAGAGAGTAGAGGGTGTTATGTCTTCATTTAGATTGGGGAGGGTGGGTGGCATGCCGAATTGCACTGACACAACTGTTCTTACTTGTTATCATACATTGTTTGCACTAAACTTATTAACATCATGCAAGCAATATTTGTGAACATTTAGGCCTATTGTAATTTTTTTTCAATAACTCACCATGTTGGCTTTTATGCTGATTGTCAATGTTTGTTGTAGTAGCTAGCAATAACATAATGACAATGTGAGGATTTGGTTAGGTGTAGCTTCATGTAGCTCTTTTCCTGATGAAACTCTGTGTTGGATTTGCCTGCTGAGCAGCTGGGAGGGACAGTTGGGTTTATTTTCACCTGCCTCCTACCAGCAGAGACCACCCTGCTCTTCTCTCATCATTCATATTCAAGCCAGGGCCTCTTGACAAGTCTGCTGATCTCACTCAATGTTTTGTGATATGGACAATACGTTTTCATTCGGCAGAAAAAAAGTGTTGAGCCCATCACACTTCTTGAGGCCTGTCTTGTGAGATTCAACTGAGGCAAAGCAGTGGATTACTCCCCTTCTGTGAAGGTCTTGCTAACCACAGCGTATTGGTCACCCTAAACCCAGTCAAAGACAGTCTAATGATGCAGACTGATAGAATGTAATAACCTCCCCAGTGATTCTTAAAATTATGTATTCTAAGACATTATGGTGCTGATATTGAGAGGATGTTACCCATTTATAGGTGTGTATTGAAGATGGATGTCACAAATGTCAACTAATATCTTCCAAAGTTAAAATTTATAATAGTTCAACATTCATAAGGGTGTTCATTTTATTTCTGCATATTCAGACACTTAAGGTTTGAGAGGAAAGTGGCAGAAAGACATAACAGGATATTGGAAGGATTTAAATAAACACATATTATATATGTCAGTTTTTTGCTACATTATAGCATTCATATCAGATCAAAACCAAGACGAGATCTCTTGGATCAGGTATGATAGTATTAAAAGGGTAACACTCAGAAACTCTACATTATATTACATTTATGAGTCATCATATGAGAAAGTGAATGTTTGCATGGTAACCATTGGTAACATCATTTGGGGGATTTGAGATATCTAAAAGAGATAAGTTTATACATTAGCACTGTAGTTGCAAAACACTGTTGATATTCAAATGATTATTGTGCAAAATCTGGGATAAGCTTCTGTGTGAGAGCCCTTCTAAGTGCCTACAACTATTGCTAATTCCCCTTACCATTGTGGGTTGCACAAAGGCCTTAATCCCATTTCACTTTTGCAGAAAGCTGGGGCTATTTTCCCTCTCATAAACCAACAACACTCCCCCTGGCCAGAGCTGAGAGGCTCTGAGAAAGGGGCCAGTGTGTGTATACTTCAAGGCTTTTTTGTCTTACTTGGCCAGTGCTCTGCATAAACTTTTAAGTGGTCCCAGTAGGCCTCAAACACCTTTTGGCAGAAAAATAAGACACCATGGACTGCAAAAAGGAAACCAAACACTCTCTTAACCTAGTCAATCCGAAAGAAAATATATGAGGGCTTTTATAACTCAGATTGGGTTTGGACTGCAAAGAGTTAACATGTCTTCTTTTTCATGCACTAGTAAAGGAACTTTCATTCTTTTGAAAAGCAGCCCTCTTTCTCTGCATTGTAAAGCCTTTAATACATTATTTATAACTTGGTGGTCCACTATCAAAGCAACTGAAGTAGAACAGGATTCAATCCCCCTGCTTTGTAGTTTGGCTTTGGCTCGCAATGGAAAAATAAAACCCTCTCCTTTCTGACTTAACATAATATTTTTCTGAACAACTCTATGTCCAACTTTTAAACATGCAGTTTAATTTAAAAAGTAGATTTTCAAGGTCAGTTCTTTACACATTTCCTTGACAATTTAAAATGTTTATCGAGAATGTGAACACTTGAATGTAGTTATTTTGATCTTCTTTAAAAATATAAAAAAACTTTAATTATTTATTTTTCATGCACATTTCCAAGGAGAACCACCTTTTTCTGAGAATAAATAACAAAAATATGCACTGTTGAACACCCAGAAAAGTGTAAATGAATTTTTGGACATGACACTAGTTGCCAAGGATCTGTGTCCGATACGCTGTCTCCAGTGTGGTTATGGAATTGCAAAAGCTCCCTGGTCTCTTTCTAAGACTATTCAATAGACTGCTATCCCACGCTGTGACAAGTCAATTTTTAATACGTAAGTGATGGCTTTATTCACTGGCTGTGTCATGCGGCGCATATGAACACACAGCAGCATGTGGCCTGTGTTGGCTCATGTTACAGGTGTGTACTGAGGCACTACTTCTACTACCTTCATTTAAATGAAGGACCGTATTGGTCAGTAAACATATCAGCTGTAAATTGAACACTATTGTTGAAACTGTCAAAGGCTAACAGCTAAAGGTTCTGATCATCCAAACCCCTAAAATCCACTGAGTGGAAACTGTACATTTCTTGTCATGGTTTTTTAACCTCACTTGAAATTGACAAAAATACTTGAATCAGATTTTCAGCAAGTGAGAACAATACAGTAACAAAAGACACAACATGCTCCAAGTTAAACATTCATATTGGTCCATGAGTCAGTACAAAAGTCAACCGTGGCCAAGGCTTTCCCACAAATAACATAATTATTTGGTAGTGGGACAGAATACAACTTTTCTAGCTGGCATTGAACTTCAGATGGAAATTGCTTACTTTTTAGATTCCCCACCAAAAGGACAAAAGGTACAGTAGATCTACAAAGAAGTAAACAGATCTACTTGTCACAAATTTACCAAACAAATTATATTACTTATCTGTGATTGACATTAGTACAGTAAGAAAAAACCAATTCAAGTCATTATACAGCAGGAACTGTTGAATATACATCAATTACTATGTGTAATTGCTGGTGCAACTAATCAAAGACATGAAGACAACAACATGTTAAATGTTGGTTAGTATACTTTAAAATGAGTCTTGAATGTAGGCGATCACAGATTGCAATTGTCTTTAATTTATATAGAAATGGAACTAGATAAAAGTATTACAAAAGTGACAAAGGTTCATAACATTGAACATAGTTAAATTAAGATGTAAAATGACTTTTTTGAGCTAGTGCAAGCCTATGTCTCTTACAGGATGAACATTTATGCAAGCAAAGTGTTTAAGTGAACTCAACCTCCTTTTAGCAATTCCTCTACAAAAGGTCTTGTAGAGCTCTGGCACCAGAGTGAACATAGGAGTACTCAAACGTGGATCTCCAGCAGGTAGGACAGGTGCAAGGTCACTGAACAAAAGCACAGACTACATCTTGAATAACTCATACAAGTATTGAGGTCTCAGACAGGCTTTTTCGTTACAAGAGTGTGGTCTCAAAATCCCCTCCATTACACAATGTCAAATTCATGTACTGTATTTTTAAATGCTCTGGGTTTCTAGAGGAAGGCATTTCCAAAACATTGAAGTATTTCAACATTTGATAGATTCACTTGAGAGTCTGCAAAAATTGCACAGCATCAGTGATAACATGCTTCATCAGTCAACCTGTCTTCTCCTAAGCACTGTGATACTCAGTGGACTTGTGAATCATCACCACAGCTCTCTTTGTTTCAACCCTCATAAACTGAAGGCATATCCCCACTGGTCTTCGATTTGATGGTCAACCAAAGGTGGACCACACGCAGGTAATTCATTTTAGGGGTACTGAGTAATTTAATTGGTTAATATGATTATCAATATTTTAACTCATTCAGATGCTCACCTCCATGCTAGTTGATTAGTCACCTGGTGTACCATGTACCTTAAAAATTGTTCCAATTGTGCTATGTGGAATTATCCTTGCAATATCCTCCATCAAAACAACCCTTTGTATAGTCTTGATTATGAACAGACCAAAGGAATGAAAGATTATGTGGAAATCATGTATTGACCAGTAAAATGTCTTCTTATTATGCTAATATGAAACATTCAGCCATGGGAATAAACCAAATCCTCAAGCACTGCTAAACCCTGCAAACTTATTAGTCTTATTAAGGTCTTTACTGGCAAGATAAGTTGTAACACCCAGGTAGCCATTAAACTGATTCTCTTATCAGGTGTACACTCCAAAAGAAATTAAGCTGGTGATGTGGTTAAGAACTTATTCATTTCAGAGTTTAATTAATATTAAAAGAGTGGTGGAGACAATAGCCCAAATAGACCTGCTGCATTTAAAATCTTAACCCCATGAACCCTCATTTGGAACGGTCAGCCTATCTCTACGCTGCACCAGTCTAATCGCGTGCGTGTCAGTGTGACCAGGTGAAGAGTGCTGTTAATTCCATATTGGAGCCGGCCATGTGTTGAGAGCAGTGCAGACAGGTAGAGCATGTCATGGGAGTCAGCTTGTGACCTGACAGGGATTGTCAGGCAGGGTGTTAATTGGGAAGGTGCACCAGTCCATTGGTGTTGAATGTCCCGTTGCACAAGACATTGTACCTCCTTATTGACTCCCTTGATAAGATACTGTATTTGGCTTAGGCTCAATATGGGGCTAAGGTTAGCATTGGCATTTAGCTAGTTATGTTGCAGTTAGTGGAAACATCTATATTGTCTCTGTATGTGACTTTGTGTGTGTGTGTGTGTGTGTGTGTGTGTGTGTGTGTGTGTGTGTGTGTGTGTGTGTGTGTCTGTCTGTCTGTCTGTGTGTGTGTGTGTCTGTGTGTCAACAGCTCTCCTGACGACTACTGTCCATTTTATTTAGTATAAAACTGACAAAATGTTCGGTCCTTGTTGTAGTGAATAACATTAACCAATTACTAAATGTATACAACTCTGTTTGTTGTTTCAGGCAGTAAATTAATATTTTGAAGTGGTTTTAGATGCTACAAATTTTGTTTGGACTATGATACGGTATTATTACAAAGCAATTATTGTGGAGTCACTTATCTACCTACAATAGCCCCATGCCAGATACAGTAATATAATTCATGAGGAACTAAAAGGGTGATTATTAAGTACAATACAAATGTAAAATTATATAATTACATTGATGTTACACTGCAGTCATGTATATATTTGGGAAGTGTACTTTTAGTTTTATACTTTGCTACACATTGTTGCAGACAAGCATATTTTCGAGGATGCCATGCTGTCTGTTTTCATTTGAATATGAATACTCAGCTTACCAATACAGCAAAGGCTGTTCTCTACAGAATTCACACAACCTTCAATTTAACCTCAACCATTATGTTCAATGGGAGCTACCCTTTCTATTGTTAAAGATGCAGCATCCTATTTTTTCAGGAAAATGATTAAATTAAACCCAATGCATTCCAAAAGAAACAGTAATTTTGGAACACAATCATACAAAATGTGCCCAGAAAAGATAATTCTACTTAATAGCAGCATTTGAATAAGTTGGCTTCAGGTTGTACTGGACTTTAGATAATATATCATGCAATTCATATGTAGTTGTAGATTATCTATATAAATGCCTTACATAATGAGGCAAATGAGTAAAAATAAATTGTGTGTTTGCAATACAAATTCTGTTAATGAATCCCAAAACAAAATTAGCAGGAAAACAAACTAATGTATCAAACCATTTCTTACTATGCATTTAAATATAAGGGTTTATAGTAAAAACTGTGGATAGCATGCAGATATATTCAGAAACTGCTTCTTAATGCAAGTAATTGCAGTGTGAAATTACACTTATTTAAATTTTATAATGTTGTATGTCAAGTCATGTCCTGTCACATGATGTTTTGTTTAGGTTGTTTGTTTCAACATTGTAAAATAATAACGCAAATGGAAGTCTACCAGAGTTGTCTCAGCTGGAAGGAGGGCTGGTCTGAGCTGTCAAATCTACTGGTGATATCTTAATCGAGGGACGTAGAAAAAACTATTGTTAATGGGGGCGTAAGAGAGTATTTTCAAGCTGCACCCTGCAAAATAGGAGCAAGGATGTGTTTGGTCAGCCTGAACAGCAAAGAAAGACTTTGGGGAGGACGCCTCCATTGTGACATGTGCAGCGTAGACATAATGAATTATATTATAATTACAATGCATGTCTGTAAAAGGGACAAAACAGATATTTGACCAGGGGGTGGAGTGTGCTGCTCCATAGAGACTCTGGCCACTCAAGAGCACAGACTGCATTTCTATTCAGATCACTTTAACTTATACAAATCTCAATAAGAATGCACACAGCAGAGATCTCTAATCAATGGTGCTTTGTTAATGAAGTAAAACATTTGATAGAGGCCCCCATGTCTTCTCATACTCCTTTTTGCAGTCACATGTGGATCATTTATGCATGTCACAGTTTGATGCTAGTTTATTTCGGTCCACATTTTTTATTTGAGTTATCATGAAAATTGTTCAGCAGTAATTTATACAAACAAGCTGGAGTCTTGCTCTCACATTTTAATTCCCAGTCAAGTTAGACAATGAACAATGCAATGAGCGTGGAAAAATGTGTGTGTGTTAGTCTGTGTGTATACATGCATATGTTTGTGGTTATGTGTGTTTGTGTGTTGAGCTGTGCCCAGGTTGGAGGGCTGCGCTTGTGTCTGGTGATGGTGTAGGGATTGTGCTTGTAAAGGCATGTGGGGGAGGACTGGGTGAAACAGCAGAGAGAAAGAGAAAAGCAAAGGGGAGGGAAGCTGGCAGTGACTGAGAAGATGAGGATTTGACAGTGAGGTGATGGAGAGTTCAAACAAAATGAGGCTTGTAGATTAGCAGCGCTCCCCCCAGTGACAGGTGTCATCTCATGGGGCAGTCTGTCACTCTGCCTGCTGCCACTCTTTATATAATACCAGGAGGGAGACGAGGAGAGAGAAGCTGCAGCACCAGTCGCACCTCACCAGGCACGTCCAACCAGAGTCTCCCTGCCAGTCACCAAGATTAAAGCCCCAGTGGCAGAGGGAAGCACCAGGACAAACAGAAGCCAAGCGAACTGGAGTGAGAAAAAAAACAGCAACGCAATGTCTCTTCCTCCTACGTGCAAAAGCAGTTTGCATCCGTTTAGTATCTGAAGGATAAATGGTATGGGTCGTATTGAGAACATACCTACTGTATAATAAAATTTCAACTGTATTTTCTAATATTTATTTGATTAGCATTTTAAGACTATGGAAACTGAGGCAAGGATAATATCAATGCTTTGACAAGCTGAAAACGTTCTTATCAAGTCATAGTGTGATGGAACCAGAGCCATAGAGAGAAAGACTGAAAGAGAAAGACTGAGAAAGAATGCCCCATGATATGACATCATGCCTCTATGGCTCTGTATGAAATATCTCAACTGTAAATCATAGCCATAGTTATATTCATAATGTATAGACAACAAAACATCAATTCATCTTGATATTATAGTGTTTTGGTGTGTTACTATATGTATTTTTTTTTACCACAATCTCTTTGTGTCATGCAATCAAGCTTCTTTTTCCATAATTAACTGCAGGGACATCTAAAATAAGATAATTATCTAGATTATAATCTAGATAATACATCCACATTTCCGCACTTCCAGAAGATATCTTGCAGTATAATTACAAACACTTCTGATCAGAGATTTAACCAGGGCCCTGAAACTGTAAGGAAGGTATTAAGTAAAGCTTGGAGGGAGTCCACACACACACACATCTTCCTGGTGACACACAAGGTGAGACCTGCTGCTCTCTTCCCAGGACTCCAGCCATCTGGTCCACAGATTGCAGTGAAATACACCCAGCGAGAACTGCTGCACCCCCCCCCCCCCACACACACACACACACCCCTGGGTTACAGCCTCACAGAGGGGTCAGCTACTGTATTTCTCCAGTGGTTTGCCAAAGCTGCTTTCGTACATTTTGCATTACGTGGCTGCATTTGACTTTGATTCCATGAGTAGTTGTTTGTGTGTCATCTTTCTACACTGATTACATAGCAGCAAAATCCATTTAGCTCAGACAAGAGAAGTGACAAAGGAAACACCTAGACAATCAGGAGTAGAGTAGGGAAGATGAGACGCAAATATGAGTCAAAGAATTATTCTGATGTTTGTCTTTTTGACAGATGAGGGATGCCCCCTATTGACTCTGTCAGGAAAGCCAGTACCGAGGGGATGAGGGAGTTAAAGCAGTCTTCACCGCTGCCTGCAAATTGGGTTGTAAGCCATGCCAAGTCCCAACATTACTGGCATTGCAGTACCAACCGTGATAGTAGAGAACAGATCCCTAAGATAATGTGGACAATGGAGCGACTGTATTATAGCTCACGTTGAATTTCAGATGGCCAATATACATTAGGGTTTTAAAATATTCATTGCAAAGGTTGGAGGGGAGAGAAGGTTATGTATGTATTTTGCACTCTCCCGATTGGAAAAATCTCTCTGCATAATAATTGGGTGGTAGTCCAAAACATAATGAAAATGAAAATGAGCAGAGGCTTGTGATGCATACAGTAACTTTCAACTGCCTTCGGAAAGATGTGTTGGATTTGTATATTCAGTAGCATTCTGTGTTACACATTGTCCAAAATATCAACCCAAATGTGTCATTGAAAAGCTAGTTTCACTTAAAATTCATTAAAACTTTCATTTTCTTAATTTTGTTTTTCTGAAAGAAATAATGAACGTCCTGCAAAAAGGCTCTCACAAAGTAGCACAGTAACAATAGCAGGGCTCCTGTGCCATTCACATTTAAAAACAAGTTATATGCCTTATACTCTTCACACTGAAGCTCTCGGCCCATGAACCAGCAACCATTGGGGAAACAGGCCACCCTCTGCAAAGTTGTGAGTAATGAGACAGGCTTTCCGTGGTGCTATTAGAGGCTCCCATTAAAAACCCTGCTCCAGGGTATTCTCTCAGCGTTGTGAGGATGGAAATGGGATCTGATAACGGCATGTATAATTTGTTGCCACATCAAAGTCACACTTATTGGCTTTATTTTCTATCAGTGTTACATCTACCTCCTGGTAGATTTAAAGTCAAATTCACTCAGATACAAAAAGATAGTGATACATCGTCTGCCACAGTATACTGTAACCAGCCAGAGAAAAAGTTAACACTTTACTTTACACCTTGATTGATTAGATCACACAGGGAGAAATTAGTACAGCAGTCCCCTGAATTGTAGTTCCATGTTAACAAGTAATATTCATTGAATAGTTTTTCATCACAGTTAAATATATCAGCAAGGGAGATAGCTGAAAAGCTATTTTTCATTTCAAATCTGATATTTTGTGGTATTTAAATAAAATGTTCATCTTTTTAATTTGACTTCCTTTCATTGAACTTCTTTTTGACCCCTTTTTCCATGCAATTTACTCTCTTTTATCTGATCTTAAGACTGTCATGCACAAAAAGGTTGTATTTATACACATCTGAAACCTATAGCAACACAAACATCCCAATACAGAAGAAAAGTTTCTGAAATTATTGTTTTAATGCACACGCACACACACACACACACACAGTAAGATAAGGGAGAGACGGACAAAGACAAAGACGGAAGGAGACGCACACACACATTGTTTTCCCCATTAAGCTCACAGCTATCCTGAAGAACAGGATGATTTTGAATTTGTGAGGCAGCTTTCTTTGTGTCTTTGGCTTTTTAAATTGGGATATCGTTGGATAGGCTTCTATCAGAGCAGAATTATTTTCCCAACTCCAACAGAGAGAAGTAAGCAGTGCAGGGATGTATTTTACCATTGCATTTGGTAGATGTACAGCATTATAACTCATGAGTGGCACCTCATTTCACACAGCCTAATGGCTTGACACAGGGAGCATACCCAGCTCAGGCAGGGAAACTCCCCTGTATATTTTGGACCGGGGAATGGGAGAGATGGGGAGTGGAGAGCTGATTAGTAGGCAGAGTGAACTATTTCTACTACCACAGAACATAGCATATGGTGAAAAATAAAAATGAAATATCGGTGACCAAATTCATTTATTAATAATTGGCATGGTTGCTTTAAAGAATGATGTTTCGGCTAGAAGTCGGAACACATGCATTCCCACTGTACTAAATGAGACAGAAACTGGTTGTCTCTTTTTCTTATTTACTGGTTAAGCATTCGAGCGGCAAGTCTATTGTGTGATGTTTGATGACATTAAATAGAGAGTAGCAGATGGAGAGAGCAAAATGTGTTCTGTGCTCAACCTGCATAGTCTGGCTGTATGACAGACACTGCCGCCCTCCAGCTTCCTTGTCCTACAACCGGAGCCTGCCAGAGCGAGGCAGGTAACATGATTGTATAATTGTGTCATGACACTGTGAACCCGCTGGAGATATATAACCATGTTAATTTTCTGATAGCACAAGGCCAGCCGTTAGAATCAGAGTTGTGATAGGTATAATTTGTGCCTCCTACACCACAGTGAAAGTAGCAGGTCATCAGCAGGATAAATACAAATTACAATTGATGCACTTTCAGTTCCGCCAGGCCAGTTTGTGTGACAAGGCTGTACAGAGGCAGGGTTGTCGAGCTTATCATCTCTCATTTCACATCTGAGCCCTAAAGGCAAAAACCTGATCAAATGTTGCCTGTGAGTTACGCTGGATATCATTGACCTTCTTTTAATCTAAAATTGTTTGACATGAGGCTACCTGTGAAATGGATTCTTACACAGCTTCATATGGCAACAGAGTATTTGATGGTGACATCAAATTATCGTACATCACTAGTAGACACCTAGGTAATGCAAGACACATATATGGGAAAGTTGTGTTCAGGCATTGTAGCAAAGAGACATTTCGGCATGGGTGTTTGAATGTACGTATGGTTTACGTGTATGTACAGTTTGAGTGTGTTTATGCGTTTGTGTGTTTTTGAGAGGATCCTTCCTGGAACCCTGTCACAGCATGTCAGACAGGTAGCTGAAGAGCTCTTCATTAGAGGCCCTCTGTGTCTGAGGGAAAGAAAACAATGCGCTCAACCCGGAACCTGTAACCTTTCCATTTAATCAGGAGTTCAAACTGCACTGTCTCCCACTAGAGCAGGATTCCTCCTCTGGGGTTTGGGAGCAACTTTGAGGCAAATGGTTTCATATCAAAATAAGCAGAAATGCCTATCACCTTATAACACTAAGTAGTACTGTAACAGGTAACCGGATGTCAGTCATAGCTGAACTTACTGCATATACTCTATCTCTCTTTTTCATTCAAATGTACTATAAATCTGTTTTGCCTTACTTGAAATAATTTAATGTAAATGTCTTATTTAGAGCACAGGCAAATCTAAAAGTGTAGCCAGAATGGATACCCAGATAAGCCCTTCCTGGACACCCTCCACAGTTACTCTAAAACGACCACAACCAGCTTGTGTTACTTCACAGGGAAATACATACACTGTAAGTGCTAGAGGGGAATTTAAAGGAGTGTTCACAGTTTTCAAACATTTGACTTACCTCTATGACAATTCACACTATTTTCCCCCCACTAAAAAAGACAGCTTATGTGACACATACTGTACATAATAAACTGAAGAACATTACGTAATTTCTGTTATTTTCACCATACACAAGACAGTGATCACAATGAATACAATTAAAATAAAGGCGTCACAATTTAAAACGTAAAAAAAAACAACAAAACAATAACAACAAAAAAACGACATCACACGTTTAAATACATTATGCTGATGGCTAGCCAGTAGCCTTCACAGTGGCAAGGGATTTCAAGGAAAATCCATGCTTTCTATTTACTATACTGCGTTGATATGAGATAGAGACTTGTCAGCAATGTATATAATAATAACAATGTGTTCACTTTTTAGCAGAGGTTGATTATTGTTCCTGCAAGCTTTACACAGTTAATTGTACTATGTAAATGAGAGCAATTACAAAGCTTTAAGGTGAAGAGATGACAGCTGAGGTTGGGTTTATTATCAGCTTCACCCAAACAGTTGTCATGGAAACAATGTAGAATAACCCTCCTGTCAAATAATGATATAGCGCAATGTGGCGTTAGAATCTCAACCCTGTTGGTGTTCATACCCAGAACGGACAAGATGAGTGATGTAAACTTTGGATCATGTAGAAACCATGATGAAGAGTATAATCAACACACCAATACATCATCTTTCAGCTTTAAGGCTATTATCATTATCATTATCTTTGCCGTCATATTAAGCATCGGGAGCAGCAGTAAAAGCTTTCATTTGGTTACGTTATTTTGAGTAAAATAATACATTCATTGCTGCAATATGGTTGTGGTTTGAATACAAATAAATACTATTTCATGAAATACCTTCATGAAAAACAGAATACAAATCTAACATATTCTCTATTCTTTTTGTTGTTAGTGTCAAATTAAATGAATAACAATGAATGCATTGAGAATACCGAATACAAATTGAAGTCACAAATTGATATTTTCTACGGCAATTTATATTACAATTACTCTTTTGGAGCCTTTCATGAATTAAATATGAGTTCTGTCTCAGAATTAGATGTTATAAAGGTAAATTACAAGAGGCAGCCTGTAATTGAGGTGGTGGCAATGTGGGCCTAGTAAACTAATCCCTGGCTGGGTCATGTGATGCCATGTCCTCCAATGGCAGGACTTCTTTTTTGCCACAAAGCCAGGGCAGCTGAGATGAGAAAATTGATTTCTCATCTGAGCAGTATTTGATAGCTTTTGAAATCAGAAATTGAAATTAACTAACCTACGCCCTGTCATTACAAAAGAGCAAATTAAAATGCAAGTGTTTCCTACCAGTACAGCAAGGCTGCCAAGGTATATTTTCAAATTGATTTTCCTTCTCTCTTTCTATACAGTCTACTACTTACAATTGTGCTTTATATTTTCCTGACTCCAGTACATCTTCAAATTAAGGTGAATGTTGGATTTTCCTTTGTCATTCTGTTCTTGCAAGGACCGTAGGGATCCTTAATTTCTCTCTAAAAGCGTTTAGAGAAGCCAACATACTGTTTGTGTAGGAATGTTTCCCATGTACAACAACTTTACAAAATGCTTGTGAAAGTGATAAAGCGCAAGGTAGTTGGTGTATGTGACAAAAGACATGTTAAAACAGATGTTAGTGCAGGTGGACATGGAGATCAATAGATGGTGGAGAGCAGATAGATAGTTACCTGAAATGGAGGAACTTGAAGCAGATGTTAAACAGACTGATGCCCAGCTAGGCAGATCAATGGACAGGAGGCAGATGGGGGAGAACATGCGTGAGTGTGGGGAGGCGCTTTTACGAGACAGAGACATGAAAAAAATGGGAGTCACATTTGATATGCAGATGGGCTCCTGTCCACAACAGTGAACTATCAAGAAAACAGGGAATTAATAGATTGCAACTTTGGAAACTTTTCATGCCAACACCCTCCCCTGCCTCTTCTGACTTCAGTGTCATCCCAATTACTGGTGTCTCTAACCCGTCACTGTCAAGACCATGTAGAAATAATATTACATTCAATTTTATCATTCCAGCCATGGAGTGCACCATTATAACCGTTATTAGGCCTGCTTATTGTAAGACTCAGCAATTTTCTGGGGCTTTCAAACTTGGCTAATTAGCCCTGCAACTAGGTAGCGTCAAACTGAGAATTAACGCACCATAACCTTTGCCTCCCATTAGTGACTTACTGTATATGCACAATGCATTTCTGAGAATTATCTGGCCAGGACTATCTTTATGACCATGACCATGCCTGTCATTTATTATTCTCCTAGACACGTGGTTGGAAAAAAAGTCCTTGCCACCTAACTGGACAAAGATAATGTTTCAATACACTATTCAGTAAGCAGATCATCTATTTATATAAATATGTGTACTTTAAAAGCAGTACTATGTTGTGTAGTAATTGGTCTTATTTGCATCAATGTCAGTCATATCTCAAAGATGAACTGTAGCATTGGTGGTGATATGTACATGGCTTTGACAGAAGGGACAATCTTTGCCATATTGAACTCTTAACACACAGTAACATTTATTCACTGACCATCCCACTCATATATCTCTCTTTCTCTCTCCCACGTACACACACATATATAAACCCATACACATATACACCCACACACACACAGAGATCTTCTGACATCCCTTGTCCCAGTGGCCTTGCTGTCCGAGAAGCAACTTGAACTAGGCGATAACCTGATAGACTTTATCTTGTCTTCCCTAGGTCTTACGAAAGCCTGAAGAAGACACTTCAACTGCAAGGCATCCCCCCAGAGTCCTAACCTTCCCCTCATCTCCCATCGTCAGCCTCTGCGCCTGAGAGCTGTCAGCGGCCTGTTGCTTATTGATGTTTCTGCATGTTTTATGTCTTTCTGAGATATGACGGCCCTGACACAGTGCTGATTTCAATCAGCCTGCCTCACACCACCGAGAGTGACAGCTGGAAAAAGTAGGTGGGAAAAAAAATGAGAAAAAAAGAAATGGTGGGGATGTCATTGGCTCAGATGAGGTTCGGCCTTGTCTCTGACCGGGAGAAGGGATTCTCCTCCCTTCTAATGAAAATGTTTCATTCACATCTCATGCCTCCCTCGCTGATGAATTCAATAGAAGAAAAAAGAGAAACGAATAGGGAGGAAAATAAATTCAGCTTTTGTCAGATTGGGTAGGCAAGAAGAGAGGATGACCTCAGAGCCAAAGGTTCTGACACTGCATCAATCCCTTTAGGGGTGAGGCCTGCTGGACCAGTGCTGGCTGAAGATTACTTCAGCACATCTGAGGGATGACTGCTCTATCTATTCCACATGCTCTATGCAGAGAACCGCCTTGTATGGTTTATACTCTGAGCTGCCCACTAAATTAGGTCTGAGATCATTCCATGGAATGAGGGGAGCAATTGAGCTGCAAACCATTGACAGGGAGCCTACTGAATCCCTGAGAAAAGAGAAGTATCTCTCTCTTGTTTTCTTTATCATGCCAACTGGAATGTACCATGGGTAATCTCAATAAGGCTCTTTACTTGCAAATTGAAGTTTATGCACACATCTGCCGATAAGACGCTCCCACGCAACTTTCTCACATACACATTTCCAGTGTGCTATCACATTGATTTAAATCTCCTTGTGATTGTGTCTGTTAAAAAATACAATCTGAGTCTCATTATTAATTAATAGTCACCAGTACTGCATGTCAGAGGTATTGCATGTAGCACATTTCAAGCAAATGCACAAAATAATGAAAAATAGCTATATCTGTGTTTCTCTAAATCTGAGTATATCACCAGCCCATTAATTTGTTTGCAAAATATATGTGTATACAAATATTTATGGAGAGAAAGAGAGAGAGATATTGTTTTTAGTATTTTTTCTGATTCATATAATGTATAATTAAAGTAGACTTCAAATACTAATACTGTTATTATTACCAAGGGCTACTATGTCAGATCATACAAGACAAAGTGTATTAATCAGTGTATGAAATATATTGATTACAATCAATATCTGCTTGACATAACTTTTTGTTTCAGCTGAATGGATAAAACTGTGTGAGTCACAAAGTCCATCATATAAGTTTAATTACAATCCATATTTCTAAAGGCATTTCAGTTCCTGTGCTTTCCAGTACTATGTAAGTACTACTTACTATGTTTTGTAATGAGATTACAGCAAACAAAGAATAAATTAGCTGTCACAGAATTATTTCAATTTCCTAATTCTAATAGAAGATTGTGACAGGTGTTGTAGTTCCCCTGTTTGGCTTCACAACATGTTAGAATGGATAATTGATCCATCATAAAACATCAAGTAATGGCAGTAACCGCCTTGAGACTACAACACTGAACATGCGGAAAATCAAACTTAACTCTATGTTGACTAAAACACTCCCTTGCTCTGTCGATCAAGCATGTCCCTCCTTGACAGCTCTGTTCGTATGTTGTTAAATAATCTAAAAGGGGAAAAAAAGAAACATGAAAGAAAAGGGAGTCTCAGAGGAACTGTCACAAAGAAAAGAAAATGCCACGGGGGGCGAAGAATGCCTTCAGTCGCACAGCTTTTCAGATTTTAATTTCAGTCTGTAGGACTGACTCCTGGGATCGCCTGAGTGAGCGGGTCCTGGGAGTCAGGGCTGTCGCTGACCCCTGTGCATAGACAGACCCAGAGAGATGTCAGCTGGGAGCTCGCTAGGATCACCAGGCTGCCAAGCGCTTTGAAAGCTGCTGCCAATTCAGACTAAGTTTCAGCTGAATGGCTGCCACAGAGAAGGAGAGCGACAGCAATAAAAACAGGTTGCAAAAGGAAGAGAATTTGCTTTCAAAATGTATTTGGCCTTTGACCTTGCATCCTACCCCTTGGCCTCTGTCTTTGAAGCTGAGCATATTTTTTGAGGCACATTGAAAGAAGGGAGGGTTCTGGGGGAGGACTTGGGGCCTGTCAGTTTAAATATATTAATAATCTGACAGCTTCATCTGCTTTTGAGGACCAACCATGACAGCTGCACAATGGCTCACGCTGTAGCCCTCCTCGTACATGTCTAGCTTTTCTGTCTGAACAACACAGAGAGTTTATTAAGACATCACACTCCTGTGACGTATTGATTTAACACCAGTCCCTGTCACTTTCCATATTACCCAAATCAAAAGTTTGCAAAGGAGCAATGACGGCTAAGCATGCAAACTGCTACTTGTACATGTAAGGTTGAGGTTTTACTTTTTTATTTGATCAAACTTTTTATATTTATATTGTAGAACCCATTCCATTTGAATTGAAATTGTACAAAATAAACATAGTTTACTGGAATTTGGAATTATTTTATACATATTATAAACAAGATACATATGAAGTCAGTTTATAATGACAAAAAGGAGAAAAAGGATGGTGTCTTCAACAAAGTCGGAGGACGGGAAGCTGGTTGTCTTTGAATATCAGCTCCGCCCCTCTGACAGTGGATCTGTCCATGGAGAGACAGAGAGAGAGAGAGAGCGGGGTCAGGCAGAGCGCAGGTAATTGAGGTGTCCCCTCCCCTTCCCTTTTTTTCCGGAGCTTCTCACCCCTTCCTCTCACCCGCCGCCCTATCCACACAGCGGGCACAATTACGTTCCCCATCACCCCTCCAGCTGGCCTCCATGATCCCGCACTTCTCACTAAACGCGACTCTGCCGGCCCTCTCCCTCTTAACCTCCCAGCACCCGCTCCGGGGAATGAGGGAGGGTGCACACCAAACAGGGAGATGGAACTCTGCTGGGCTTGGCGAAAAAGACAGAAGTTGAGTTAAATTGGAGGTTGCGCATCCGAGTAAAGGATAATTGGTGTGTGCTGACGGTGAAGTCGAATTATGTTTGTTAGCTCACACCGTGCATATGCACCATGCATGCCCCACGCAACGGTCGAACCGCTCGTTCGTATCTACACAATGTCAAACCAAGTTCTGGAACCTTCAAATATGAAGGGGGGAATTCACTGTCGATTATAATGACCCTGTGTAACATTGTAACTTCCTAAATTGATTCATATTTCTGATCATAATATTTCACCTTCCATGGTCATATTACTTACAAATCTGCATTTCAAATATATCTATTATACCTGGCCTTTTCAGTCTTGTTCTCATCATAATTTTGCAGTAACAGCTATCAACATCTATGGTAATTGAGAGACTGGAAATAGATTTCAACACCCAAGTGTCAGTCCGCTCCTATTTCCACAACACTCTCTAGGTGTCTCTAGATAGACTGGGTTTTCACTCCCTCCCATCACATTAATGAGTGGGGAAACTCTCCTGTGCGTTATTACCTGAAATAATACCATATGGTCAAATGTAAACAACATCTGCATATTCATGTCTTAACTTCATCTGTTTAATTAGTTCCAGCAAAGCAGTTTACCCTCTGAGGCCCCCCCTGTCAGAGCAGTGATGGTGGAGCCATGGCCTGCTGTCGTCCCTGACAGTCCTCCATTGTTCAGCTGACGCCCATGCCCTGCCTGGTTAATGCCAGGTGCGTCTGTACAGGCCGTGAATCAGGTGAAGGGAGTTAAGGGGGTTCTTTCACACTGTTCGTTCACACTGATGTCAAATCTGACAGGTCCTCTTCATTAGGGAGATCCACCATTGAGTTCCTGATATTTCATTACACAGTATTTAACATGGCTTCGATAAAAGCCAGTGTTTTACCAGAATGACAACATTCTGACACGCCTCATCTATCACGAAAAAGTATCAGCAGAAGTACATACATTTTATTTTCATGCCATCAATATGCACACCAATGTTAAAGATATCAACAACACCAATGAATATCATTTTTTTTATAGACAAATGTATTTAGAGTATGTACATATAATTATTATTGTTATCACAATTAATTCCCGCCTGGTTTAGATAACCTCAAATCAAAATGAATACCATCTTTATTTGTTACAACCCACACAAATACTGTATGCACAATTATTCAAGCTTCTATGAATAAATCAAGGTTTTCTTTGTACACATTTCTGTGTGAAATAACAAACAAAAATATAGGTAACAACATCTGTCTTAAAGTACCTGGGACACAGAGAGTAGTACTATATCTACTCCTGTACAGTCATCCTGCTGGCAATTACATACTTGTTAGTATGGTAACAGCCCAAGGTAGCACAGAAGGCTTGAAGGCTTGCTGGGCATTCTTTCTAATTAAATTCCCCTTCATCAGGCACTCGTTTGTGCACAAGCATTAATACTTTTGACCCCATGTTGCCCAAACACTAACGTGCCTGGGGAAGGAAAAAGAGGAGGGAAATGGAAGAAAAAACATGAAGGAATATCTTATTAGAGGAGTCAGACATGTTTTAGCCTTCGTTTCTTGATGGCTGCTCCTGGTGTCGCGACCTACTGGCGTCTAGCTAATACAACAGTGAGCGCCACGCCATTGTTCTCAATCAATAACTAATTATCAAAGTACTGGCTCCGACTGCTATTGTCCTCTTTGCTTGGAGCCCCTTGTTGTGAAATGAAAAACAGAAAGGGGAAGAAAGGGGAAAGAAGGGTGGCTTTTGGCTGCACAGTGATGCTGCCGCCACAACATCCTAGCAAGCCTTTCAAGATACGCTGGGCCATCAGTTTGAATTAACATCCCCTTACTAATTGATATGAATTAGAACAGAAGAATTCTTGTTGCTGGTGAATGTCATAATGATATCCTCAAAGTAATCATGGGAGACAAAAATAATTCACCACCAAACACACATGCAGACCACAAAATAATAGGCAAATTACTTTGACTCCTGCTGAGGACTTTGTGAACAAGTCTCACAAACAAAGACAAACTAGACTGCTGCCAAACTGTATGTTTCATTATTTTAACCTTTTGAGTGATGATGACCAGAATTATTTTAAGATGAGACAGCTTCTTCCCAATATGTTTATATATTGTCCAAGTAACATTGGAAAGATTTTAAATAGAGCACTTTATTCACTGATGCAGTACTATGTCCACTTAGCACCTAACCATTGTTGGGTGCTTTAACAAATGAGCTAACAAAAATAGAAGAGCCCAGTAATTCAAAATTGGCAACCCAGGGGAGATTCTGTGTTGGTGCCTGCCTGTCTGTGTGCTTCCCAAAGCATAGCCGCGTCTCCTGTCATCTCGCGTGGTCACACAGTTCACTAGTCCCCAGTCCTGTTGGTGCCAGTGGCACCGGGCTCAGGGGCCGAGGCCCTCTGCAGCCCGGGGGGGTGGCTGGTGCTCTCGTGGCAGGCCGGGGTCAGCCTAGTAAAAGTGCTGCCCTCTGGATGGTGAGTATAATTCCTCAGCGAGACCAAGGCAGCTGGAGCAGGGCGGCCGGCCCCGTGTAATCATATCGCTTGCACTGGAGCTGATGTCTGACCTCATTACCAGAGTTTAATTGCGTTACCAGAGTTTCACTTCTTTCTTTTCTCCAGCCTCTTTCTCTTTCTGACAGCTCTCCAAAAGAATTCCTGGTTTGCTGCAAAATGAAATTAATTACTTTTATATTTGCGTCCCTTTTGGTACACATGCAAAAATGTTGTTATCACCTTATTAATGTGAAATATAGCTACTTCCAATGCTAGTGCCATTTTGATATGGCTTTCAGGTGCAAGTGCAAAAATTCTAAATTGTAGTCTAGTCAAGATGGACATATCATTAAACCCAATATGTGTTTCAGAAATTGGTCATGATGTCAGCTTTTTGGTAAGTGCTTATTTCTTTTCCTTTATTGCACAAGACACACATCAGCTTTTTGAGAGGTAATAAAACCACAAATCAAATACACCTCCCTTTTAGTTCCTGAGGCTATTGATATGGAAATGATTTGAAAAGGAATAGAGCATTAAATCAACACTTCATTAACACCGCTTTTAAAATTTACCTGTTCTTGGGCAAGCTCTGTTTGTCAGACACAACTGTGTTTGGAGCTCAGAACACAGTGGTGTTGTTCACACTTATAATGACATCAAATTGCTTTACATTATATTGGAATTAAAACTATTTATTTAAAGGTGACGAATCCACGTTGTGTATTTCAGTATTTGAAATGTAATCACCTCAACACAACAGCAAATGTGAGGACTTCCATGTTCTTATTCTACTATTTGCAGATAGGGTGTTTTGTTGCTTTTGAAGCAATCAAAACTTTCTACTTGTATTGAGCCTTTTGACCTGAGCACATCCACTGCCTGGCTGGAACTGTAAGGTCTATGCAAGAAAATAGCTGTCTTTCATGCCATGAAACCACATGAAACATGAGTAATGAAAAGTACCTGTGCCGGCGTGAAAATAGAAAGCGTGAGTGGGGCTCAGGGCTGCGGGCTTTGCTGCCTTCAGAGTGTTAGCCTGCTATTCTCCACAAACACATCCTCCCACCCAGCTCAAGAGTCAAAGTCATCTGTTTTTCCTGCTTCGCACCCCAGCTGCACCGCTAAGTAACCCGCACACCCCAGTGCAACCGTGACTAGGTCACAGGCAATGGGCTACCTCGCTAAATAAAGTTGCTCTTTCAAAACATCCATAAACTAAAATAAATGGATTTCTCGTTTGTATATCAACCAAAGATCCACTTTTGGTATGTGTTTCTTAGAGCTGAAAGGTTAGATTCAAAAAGAGGGTGGCATTTGTGTGTATGTGTGTTTGTGTGCAAAAAAAGTCTCATGATTTGCTGTATATGAGATCGACAAGTATCCTTTTGCTTGGAATCACATTGTATCATGCCCTTGAAAACAGTTCCCAATTAAATCTGTGCATTGTGTATGCACTGCAGATAGATTTATCCTATTTCCCCATCTTGAAAGAGCAATTATAATTCCATGATTCATACACACACTCCATTTGAAGCGCCCATCCTATCCCATTGTCAGTTGTCAGAGTAGAGGATAAACCATGAAAAGCCCTAATCCTGAGCTGGACTGCCGGCTTTAATGAGGAGCCAGTCTCAGGCAGAGCCATGTGACGCCCAGGCTGGGGCCGGAGTGGTGCGGAGCTGAGGTCACCTCCTAATGGAGGGGTCCATGGCTTCCCCTCCGGAGAAGGGAGGAGCCCACTTACTTTGACCTATTAAGTCAAGTTGCTCTCCTCTGACCCTCCCAAAGATGCTGGTTGTGGTAGAGCATCACAGGAGTACAGCCAGGCCTGCTGCCTGCAGGCAACAGGGCTGGAAAAGAATAGAAGGATAAAAAAAAAAAAAAACTGAGAGGGACTGGGGCTTGTGAAAGATGTAAATTCAAAGTAAAAGGAGCAGAACTTTAACCTATGGGCTGTTATGCAGCAAATGTAACAGAGCTGCCGCTTGAAATTAGAGGACAATGGGGAGTTCAGCCCAGGGGCGCTCAACCAACGCACATCTAGTGTATCAGATCCCAATCTTAGTGACATCGCTGACCATCGCTTTGCAAATATTCTGATCCCTGGTGGCACCAAGACAGGGTTGGGGGCAATAGCGGAACAGTACGAACAAAAGTGAATAACATATGGAAGGGAGTGCAGCTAAAAAATATGGGACAATAGGGAAATGGAGAGGGAAATAGAGAAAGTTTAGAGAAGTGGACTGGGAGTACATTAATGCTGGACTTCCCAGTGAAGCAGAGAAGAGTAAAGCTGTGCAAATAGTCGCAGGATCGCACTGTCAATAATACGTGCAATCTGCAGAGACAGAAAGCTATAATCAACAAAAATCCATATTGAGGGTGAATGCCAGAGTTTTTCAAAATGTCAGCCCAGTGTGTTTGCAGAAGGGCAGGAATGACAGATGAGGAGCATGGGGGTGAGCAGGAAGGACAGCACAGACATGGGTGATAGGCACTCTCTGTGCTGATGAGGTCCTCGACATGGAGGCCAGGTAGAGAGCAACGACAGGCCAGGGGAACACTGTACCTCTGCCTCAGTCTGGTCCTGTCTGATAAGGCCACATGAGTCCTCTGAGCTCTTGGTGCCATATAAGAGCCATCCACACCCACTACTAAATCAAACCCAAGATGGTCAGGATCTCAGCTGATATAAAAAAATGGTGTTGTATTTTTGCTTTAACATCAGTGTTATTTTTATAGGAACATTTACATTTTCCTGAAACACTAGTTGGAGGTTTGAAGGACACTTGAAGAGCAAGAGCAGCAGATAACTTAGTCCTCAAAAAGTGGCACATTTCTGGCACATATCTGAACACTTAAGTTTAGTGTTGCGATATAGACATCTTTTCCATCTTAACTTTGACATAAGTGCAATGAAATTGAGGTGTTTTTTTGTGTTCGATTTCTTTCTCATCCACCCTTTTGAAAGGCTATGTCTATTCTTCTTCTGAGGTCTTTTAAGTCATTATAAATGATTTTTTCTCTGTCTCTTTATCTTTTTGGCTTAGTCTTGTTGAAAAAAATACGTGCAGATTTGCTGGAAATCAGTGGCTTTTGTGTGCGGCTGCAGGAGCATGGTGAAATGTTTGGACACTAATACCCATTCATTTCGGTAGCTCCATAAATAAAAGCTGCCAGCTATGCGGCTGCCGTGAAGTGGTATTGTTTGGTGCTCAGCGGGATGTCCTGTTCACATTAGCACAGCAGGGGAAACTGGCCGGAACAGCCAGACAACTAAATCAAGACATTTTCAACTTCTGACAAAATTGCTATAGGGGGAGAAGCAGTTTTACGAGGGGATGTGTCTGTGCTCTGTGTGTGTGTTTATGTGTTTGTGTGTGTCAGTTGGTGGGAGTGAGGGTGGAAGGGAGGTAGGGAGGGAGGGAAGGGGGTGCATGGGGTTGAGATTTTCAAAATGCTGTATATTGTGAATAATACATTAAAGGGAACTCCATGGGGTTGACATAAATGAGGAAGTGTCTCTCTAATGGAAGGTGCAATAGTAAGTCAGTAAATCAGACAACAACCCACCACTGTCATTGTGCTCATATCCTCATTCTATTTTCAAACCACAAGTTATGAAAATTTGTTGAAAGTGTTTACATAAGCTTTTAAACATTAAGAACATTTACCAGTCACTTTCATTCAGTGTTTTAGAAATCATAGTGGGATAAATGCATTTTCGCATAAAAATTCTTGATTAAAAAAGAATATTTTTCATGAACGTACTGTTACTGTAAAGACCATACTTCCGACATTCAGACTGAATGCAGTATGGATTTGTCAAAAATTCTTTATTGTTCTTGAGGGACGTGGCTAGGAACGAAACATCCGTCATGTGCTTGTACACATAAACGTTACTAATCCCAACCAAAAAAGGATCAGAGGAAAATTGCCAAACATTCGTGCTAAATATACAGAAGGTCACAGAGAACAGCACACGTGGTGGTAGAATGTCACAAAGCAGACTCTTTTAACCAAGCCCCAGCCCTGGGCTACATTTGCAGGTGGTCGATTGCCTCATCTTCACAGAGGTTAACTCTTAGGGAGTGCTAAAAGCTCCAGGTCTGAAAGGGAGGCCTATCATCAGAGGAGGGTGCCTTAGTGCCAACAAGACCCAGATAATGACAATCCTGACCTCAGTTAAGTACATAACGCAGCAAGGGCTCTTGGATGTGCTGCCCAGAACAATGTAGGGGGAGAAGGCACCAACCACACCAGGGCCACAGCTGGGATTTACCATGCCAACGAGGCTGCCATCTTGATTAGGGGCAAGTTAACCTTTCAACTTAACTGAAAGTGAAAATAAAGGTTTGAGGTTTGCTTCTTTTGCAAATCATACTTGACTACAAGTCATTGCATTGGAGAAATGAACCAATACTGTGCATGTCACAGCCCCGAATGCCTAACATATATTATCTGAGGGAGAATAGAAGAAAATTAGGTTTGGCAGTGCCACCATGAGGTTGTGGCTGGATTTTGTTTATCTTGAGGCAATCTGGACCCCATCCAGACGTTCCCTCTTTTGAGGGAGTTCTGTGAACTGGAGATGAGAGGAGTACTCCCTCTTTCTGTGGGCTCTGCTTCTTAGTCTTTGCTGCAGGGTTCAGTGGACCTTGAGAAAACACCAGTGAATCCGTCACCATCCAACCCCCCCCAGGGACAAAGTTGGCCGGCCACTTCTGAAGCTTCACTGACCCAAGGCCTGAACCCTGCTGCTCTCTATTCCCTGCCCTACGCAGCCTCTGGGAATCTCTGACCCCGGGTGCATCAGGAATCACAGACTCGCATGGCAGCATCAAACACACTGGCAGGTAGTCTTATGTTAGTAAAGTACATTGGCCCTAAAACAACCTCAAGTTCAAATAAACAAAACCACACCAAATCTTAAAAATTAAACCCCAAACTGATTTTATTCGAATCTACTATACAGACTGTATTTATTTTACAAAAAATCACAAAAATCCACCGTTGGTATTTCAAGTTCTACATCTATTTCACAACCTTATACAACTAGAAATTATTTGGTCATATTTATCCAATTGCATCCCAAGCCCAGATGGTCCTTAATTGGTTGGCAAAGGGAGCAAGGGGGTCTTCTTTGAGGCGTGAGTGTGTGATTGTTGCCGTTGAATTGCCGCTGTGAAAGACTGGCTGCGTGATGTGGAGATGGAACAGTGTGAGAACAGGTCACACAAAGGAACCACCAGCATTGCACAGGAGGGGCTAGCCATGTAGTGAGACAGCTAAGACACTAGCCTCAACTTAAAATCATGACAAAAATGAACACCTCATGTGTGTGGGAATTTACCCTTACAAGGTTGGAGGTGGTAAAAAGTATAACTCCCGCATTGCCACTGACTATGTCATGCACGCTCAGCTCCTGTTTGAAATGATAGAGAATGGAAAATGAATACGCTGTCTGTTTGATATGCCTGTGCATCCGGCAAAGTGTCTGAAATACGATCCATGGTACATAACTGGATGCGAACATTGAGCTCTTTTTAGTAATACCAATACTGCTATTAGTTAGACTGCAGCTACTGCTGTTCAACAGTTCTTGCTCCCAACTGTAGACCGAGCTTTTATACACAGTGTCGGTTGCTATAATTACAATAACTCTTACTTTTTAAAATGATCAACACATTGTTTCCATTTTGGAAATGGATCACCCTGGAATGATTCTACCAACTGCAATAGTCTTGACAGTATTTGCTATTGTTGGTATTAAGATCTCCGTAGATCTACACAGAACTTTCTTGTAGCCACAGCTCCACCCAGCCCCATTGTCACAAGCACGCACGTGCTCTACGTTCAGTTGAGTTACCTCGGCTTAGTGCAACACTGCCCTACCATGAGAGACATGACGGGAGACGATAAAGACGTACACTTGTGCAACACTTGCAAGAAGATGTCCTTATGAGAAGGCAGTATTAACCCATGTCAGTTTAGTAGACCAAGGAAAAGGTTGAGCAGGCCGTCAAATCAATGGCAATCCAAAGCAGGATCCCATTATTAGTGACACAATGTGTGCCCGGGCCGAAAGTCTCCAGCTCCAGAGAAGTTCAGGTGTTGCTTGATTCATTAGACCCTCTGTCTCAGACGAGGTGATGGATCCCATGTTGTCCTCAGAGGGGTGAAAACTGGAATGTCTTTTATCCTTGCCAACACGATGTCACTTTTATTTCTTTCGTTTTTTGACACAGTCTTGACACCTGGTAAAGGTTTGAGAGAGGAGGCTAGAGAGGGATCATAGCAGATGCCTATTTAAAGGGAGTGGTTGACACTGCTGACATTTCTACCTCCCCCTTTTCAGCCTCAACATCCTCTCCTTATTAAAATGGAAACAATGTGTCACATTAAATGAAGAAATTGTGAACATTGTTTGAAAGAGCAGATAATGATCAGTCATAACTCAGTGTTCTTTAACGATTTTGGTCAGGCTCTGACAGTATCACCTGCATGTTTGAAAATGATCACAGATGGCCACAAAAAATGATTGTGGATATTAAAATATTCCCTCAATAATTAAAATGAAAGATCCAATCTTAGGTACTTTATTCGTGACTAAACCAGGAAGCCAAGTTCTCTATGAGCTTTCACATTCAAAGACGAGAACAACATCAAAAAACGTGTGTTCTCAGATTGTTTTAGCATGATGTTTGCATCAGTGTATTGAACTAGGAAGAGAGGATCAACTGATAGAATATGATAGTTGTCAATGGCTGAGCACTGTTAATAATGTAATATGGCTCTCCCTTGGGGAGCTGATCTCCTCAGCTGGGTCACAGGGAGTATTAAAAGGGTTAAGGGTGCACAGTAAATTTATTGTGGGTCTTCCAGCACCAACGGGCTGGAGCACTAATGGATGACCTTGGGGTTTGGCTGCTCCAGACTTGGGGAGATCATGTCTCACCACTCTTCAACCAGCAGAATGACCTCGTTCCTCTCTGCCCCTGGCCTCAACCTTTAACTCACTGATCTTTGACCAATTATTAAGTAGACACCTGCTTTCCGGTGTTTGGCCAGAGGGGGAGATGGAGTAGTATTGTCTACTCTAATTTGACGCAAATGCGTAGTGTGACAGTATCTATCTCTCCAAAGACACCCCATCTGTTTGACTTTCCACCAGTATTGGTTTCACTGCCTAATGCAAGTTTTTATTATTTTATGGGATTTTCAAATGAAATTTCTTAATAAACTTCACATCAGTATAGTTTCATATAATCAAAATATGTTTCATTAGAAATATTATCCGCAACTGTTGCTTACAGCATGTACAATACTACAGTATACTACTTGTTTGCATGTGCAAGCAACCAGAAGTAGTACGGTTGCACAAATCAGTATCATACGTAGTCCTAGAGACGCTTTCTTACAGAGCAGAGTTCAGCGTTATTGGTTTGGACAGGAACACTAAGGAAGGGACAGGTATTTGCCAGAGATAAACTGTGTCCCCATGGCAGTTGGCTCCAAGGACATTATTTCCTTTTCTGCCTAATATGCTGTGAAAGGCAAGTTAGCTTTCTGAAGTGGACTCTCAGGTGTTCATCTTGAGGGCAAATACAATATGCACACTGTTAGAGCAGCTCCTAGTGGCTCCTAACTGAAGTAGGTAAACAATTGTGATGCATCCTCCTTACCACGTTTGCATCCTAATTTGCTCAAATCAAATCAACATGTTCTTCAAAGCATACAAGGAGAAACATTGCTTATACTTTATATGTTTTAATGTTACTAGATAAATTACATTTACATTTAGTCATGTAGCAGACACTCTTATCCAGAGCGACTTACAGTACAGGGACATTCTCCCCAAGGCAAGTAGGGTGAAGTGCCTTGCCCAAGGACACAACGTCACTTGGCACAGCCGGGAATCAAACCAACAACCTTCTGATTAATAGCCCAACTCCCTAACCGCTCAGCCATCTGACCCCCATTAAATACATGCACACCATCAGTAGACCGCTATCTTTGCAAGATAGACATTTACCTTACATTTAGTCATTTAGCAGACGCTCTTATCCAGAGCGATTTACAGTAAGTACAGGGACATTCCCCCGAGGCAAGTAGGGTGAAGTGGGTTGCCCAAACACACGTCATTTCGCAGGGCCAGAAATCAAACCGGCAACCTTCTGATTAATAGCCTGATTCCCTAACCGCTTAGCCATCTGACTCCATGACAGCAGTATTGTTTTTGTAAATGTCTTTTCAAGGTAATTTTACAAACATGCATATGTTGAACAAGTCACTGGATTTATGGTGACCATATCGGAATGTAAAAAGCCTAGGCTACAAAACAAGACCCAGTTGGTAACTATATTATTATATCCACTGAAAAATGTGGACCTCTGTCAAGGGCACAAAGGTAGAAGCAGAGACCCTGAAAACCCTTTGGACCTCAGGGATTCACGTAAGTCAAACTTCTCAAAAAAAGAGAGGAAAAAAACTGCCATTAAGGTATAGCTTGGGAATGACACTGACCTAGGTCTGCCATCTTGCATTGTCCCACCATCTGCACAAACGTGAACTTTGCCTTTAAATCCTGCCTTCTCAATTAACATGTCCAGCTGGGTGGAGAATTCCGTCAGCTCCCTAATATCATTACTGCCACACCAGACCGGGATATAAATATTAAAAAAGTGCCCAGAGCTCTTTTGCTTGCTATGGGAGAGCTTCTGCTTCTTGTGTCATATAATGAGGTGAACACAGACAGCAGGGTAACTCTAGAGCCAATGGTCTTATTAGGGTCCAGGCAAGCCACAACAGAGGAGTATACAAATGTTTTGGGCTGTCTGTGAGTTCTCACTCTCCTCCCCTACTGGTTTGTCAACTTACACATGAAAGCAACAGCTATATGGCAGCTGGATCCTTCACAAGGTATCTTCTAATGCTCTACGATATTGAGTCTCAAGCCTCTTTCGAGATATTCTAGTATCCAAAGACAAAGAGGGCTTTGAATGTTCTCAGTCTTCTTCCAAAAGCCAAGCTGTGTGGTCTTTGTGATAGAGCCATTACAGCATGAAGGACACTTACTTTTGCTTGTCTGTTTATGCCTGTGTCTGTCTGTGTTTGCCTGTGTGGATCTTAAGAGAAAGTCTTTGAATGTAGGACAGTGTCGCTGTACCGGTTAATCTCCCCCCACGGCTTGCAGGCAGCAGTGGATTTACAAGTTGGCATCATAACTGACCAGCGCTGTTTGATTAGATAACAGGGGCGCTACTGCAGGCATCAATGGTCCACCATGCTGAAACGAAACAGTTTGCGCAACGGTCCCCATCCATTCTGCTTAGAACACCATGGGGGTGACTGTTCAACAGTCTGACTCCATAGGCTGCCAAGCAGCGTTCGCCATGGTAATACCACGGAAGGCACCATCTTGCACCAGATGCTGGGAATTAGCTGTCCCTATGACAATCATGGGTTGCGTTAGACAGCTCTGCTCGATACAGACCGTGTTGCATACTAGGTGCTGCTAGAATGCCCAAAATGCCATAGCTAGTAGAGTTGGAAGAACCTACAGTAGATAAAAGTAAATATGCTTAATTCGTGGTTAGTCTGTTATAGATATAGTTCATCATCAATGTTATCATCTAAATTATCTTAGTGTGCCTAATAGCACGCTGGGCAGAGACCATGAGTTTTTGGCTTTGTGGACATAGTCGCTGGGTGGCCAAAGGATGCAGACTGGCTCATTATGCTTGGTTAACATGCTGACCAGATGAAGACCCTTTTGTCTTAGCTAGTTGCCAAAAGACGTCCAGCTACATATGGAGGGGCACCAAGCAGGCAGATCACAGGGCAGGAAGCCCAGGTTTATCACCAAATACATACAGTATACCAAAGACCCTTATGTGTAGACTTTAGTTTTGCTTTTGGTATCAGGCATTACGTTGACAGCAGAGTGGTTTTAAGTTTTGTCTGTTTGCTTGGATGGAACAGTATGTGAACGTTGCCACTGGCGTATTCTAACAACAATCCCACACATAGGCAGATGTGTTAACAATGTGTCCAAGATTATGGTCTTGCATTTCTAATAATGAAGTGTTTTTTACTTTGTTGTAGAAAAGAATCACTTTTGTTATTTCCTTTTCTCAATTAAATTCTAAAGTGTCATTCATTGAGCGGTCTCCAGTGTAGCCCTTTCTATTTATGTTGCATCGTTGTTGAATGTTAGGTGGGGGTCATCAACTTGTGTAGAAGCACATGTAAAGAAAGGCTGTACCATGATTGTGACAGTTTGATTATGTGCCTTTCCATTGTAATTCATTCTATTTCAAGTATGATATATAAGAACATTACTTAAAACAATACCTAAAAAGAATGTAATGTATTATATGAAATCCTCCAACAACATATTGAAACCAAAGTATTGTGAGAATGGATCCAAGCATGGGTTCTGACTAGTTAAGCTTTAAGCTTGGCTGAGGCGACATTGTGGTTGTTGGTCTTTGTCTGTCACAAGGAAATGCACTCTGGGTGCGTGGGGGTGGATGTCACTTTAGATACACATAAATTTAGAGTCTGCATGAGGGGAAATAATGTACAACAATGATATCTTTGATCATTGCAAGAACTCCCCAACACAGGAACTGAGTTGAGCGTGGTTATCATCAACCCATTTTCTTCACCCCCCAGCACAAATCATTTCATAGCTCCTCTATCCCAAGCACCAGGGCTGGGCTTCAAAAGCAATTTCAGCTGAAAAATAAGGTGCTTTTCTTCAATTTTCAAGCCATTTGTATCGGGGTTAGTGTTGTTTACCTAGCTAGTACACTGGTATTTACATACCTCTTTAAAGAAAAAATGCTTGGTATGATTTATGGACTGCAGCGAGAGCGCAATTTTCCATGTTGTGAACCTAATCTGAGAGGGTATGGAGAAAGGTCACATTGGCCATACAAATACCATGGTTCTCCCACAGAGACCAGGTGGATATTCATTCTCCTTAAAACATGTCAGGTGAGTCTGCATTGGAAAATCCCTGTAATATGCCAAGATCACTGGGTTTCAAAACACCTTTGATTCTGTGCTATTGGACAAAAGTTTTGAATCCTTCATAATATAAAACTGTTGTTCTAATATATATTTTATTGAAACAATTGAATAGCAATTATTAGTTGATAGTGCCAGTTCCATTTTTTTTTGCTTGATATTCCACTCTTGTACAAACACAGTACATACCATTCTGTTGCATGATGATTACATAAAAGGGGTCTTTAGTAATACAGTTGGATGGTAATACTGAAAGAACACAATGCAAGTGATACTTACATTACAGATGTATAAGGATGTGTGTGTGTGATATGGAGAGAGATAGAGAGAGAGAGAGAGTGAGAGAGAGAGAGAGAGAGAGAGAGAGAGAGAGAGAGAGAGAGAGAGAGAGAGAGAGAGAGATGCTGTCAGGTGTTAGGATCAATCCCATGTTTCAGAGTTGTAACCTTTACCCTGTCCCTTGACTTCAGAGAGATATGATACCAGGGGTTTGAAATAGAGATGGAAAATACATTTAAAAGTACTTAGAGAACATGATCCTGCTTTGGGCCTTTCTGTCTATTCCTTCATTTCCCAAACACATTGTGTGTGAAACCTATCTTTCTTCTATTCTACTCTGGTTTGAACTTGATCTGCACGATGAGGGTAAGAAAAGCCATGCTCAATCTTGTATGATTCATCCAATCATCATAGGACACAAAAATGGCATCCTGACTGAGGTGATTGTCATTGAACATGCACAGTTTACAATCAATGAGAATACTATAATGCATTATCCATTAAAGGCTGACATTGTCTATGTACCCTCATTAATAACTTTGTCTTCCTACTCTGTGGTCTAATCATGTAGCGTGAACTTTGGTTTCTGCTAGACAGAAAAATGTAGCAAAGTCTTGAAAAGGTTACACAAATCACAGAACTGCAGAAACACTAGGCAAAATAATAAAGGGCATCACAATCAAGCTATCATATCAGGACAAGCCACGGGTGTTGAAATGACAGTGCACCCAATGTATTGTTCGCCTGACACAATGTACGCATTATTCTAAATGAGAAGCATTGTTTGCTGAGAGGTACAGTTCATAGTTTTAATTGCAAAGTGGACATGACAAAGAGAATGATTGTTGGACATTTGCATTTTATGTACTGTATATGACATATTTTATTTAGCAAACTGTCTAAAGCTCATATCGACACTGTATCTATCTATACAACAAGGTTGAAACTAAATAAACCACTAGTTTCCAAAGCAAGAAACTATGAGAATACTTTCTGATAGTAAATGAAATTAAGGTTAAATACAGCATGCCAGCTCTATTTATTATTGAAATATTAAAAAGACAAAGATAAATATTGCATAGGAAGTATAAAGTGTCAAGGTTAACATTGAATTTCATGTTTTGCATTTCCGATGTGCTCATTATTTACAATGTATGCAATCCCTTTAGCATGAGTAGACCAATTTATGGGGAAGAAGAGGATCAAGTTCAGTCCTAATGACAACCCTTTGCTGACCTCTCTAGAGAAAACAAATGGAACCCCAAGGTGATGTTTCAATTTCACTAACCACTTGGGTGTCCTGGGGAGAGGAACAGATGTAGCCCTGAGGATGAGGACAGGGTGAGGTGCAGGTCAAGGTCACCATACGCCAAGGTTAGGGTCAGATAAGCACGGCTGCCTCGAGGTCTTCAGATGCCCAAAGGCCATGAAGGGAGGGGTTGGAGAAAGGCTCAGGAGTATGGATCAAGTGTTCTGCTGAGGGACTGGGAAGTGGGTGAGGCCAGGGCCCCCTGACTTCACCACTGTCATCTGCTTGGGTTCTACAGTTGCCCAAGGAGTAATCATCTGCTTTAGCCAGTTGCTACCAGAATACTTACTAAATGACTATTATGTATTAATGGGGTTACCATAAACTTTGAAGCTACAGCAACACACATCAATATACAGATCATGTTTAGTAAGAATATGATTGTTTAATATGAATTCATCTTCCAGTTTTGCTTATTCATTTAATATATTTATTTATATATTTATATATTTAATAAACATTACTTTATATACCTTTGATTGTTACATTTAATTGCTAATAAGTTATATATATTTATATATATATATGACTAATTTAGTAACAAAAAGCTATGTTATTACTGAACTCACTTGTGTCTAATTGCAAAATTAAAATGAATTAGCAGAAGTTAACAGTGAAATGTCAGAGTAAGCCATTAGTTGCAGAAGGAGATCCCAGGGTATTTCGAAAGAATAAATTAGCTCTGGCACACTTATTTTGACTTAATTAATAAGATAACCTAAATGATTTATTTGATTCCCAAGACTGTAAGATACAATAATAACCTACAGTAATGGAGGAAAAGTGCAAAATGTGTTAAACTACAGAAAGACAACAGCGCCAGAGTGAGACTGCAATTACTGTCATATTCATGGGGAGGAGGATAGTAATAGGGAGAGTCTTTGCTGCAGATCAAATCAAATGTAAATGTATCCTGGTGGGCTGTGGTTCCCTTAATTAGAATGGGCTACAGTAGTTTGATAAACTCTTTCAGATTCTCAGTACAGGCTGTCCTAGTTGTCAGCTCATCGGTAACACACTTTCTCATTATGTTGCTGTAGGGGATCTACATTATTAGCATATTATGTTATGGTCCAGTTATTTTAAGTTTGAATTAGAATTAGGAAATTATACAATTACTATATGTGTACAATTTCTACTGGCTAGAAAAGCCAAGAAAGGATTGTATACCTCTATTCATCAACTAAACTCATTGGAAAAGTGAGATACGGTTTTAGAATAATGTTGATCCTGTATTCATCTATTATTTAGTTTCCAGGAGACAAACAATGACTGACCTCCATATAATGCACAGAAGATTAAAGGGGGATCTAGACAGAATGAAACTAAATCAGTTTCACACATCAAAAAAACATACCAGACAAAGAACTCGACAGATTAAGGCATCCACTTTTGTTATCTAAGATAAAAGTGCAAATCACATTTGGTAACTTATAGGACTGATGCTAATATAAACACAGCAAAACAACTGAATATTTAATGAAAGAGATGATACTGGATTCCTATCTGATGTCATGTCTCCGGAACATTGTCAGCAGAACACACAATATTGAGTCTACAGTGCATATAGATACAAACCTCTAATGGGAACGAGAGCAAATAACACAAATGTGGTGTTTGTGGGATGTGAAACACCTGAAATCCATCCAGCACATTATGGATACACTACTTTACATTGCATAATATTAATTCATCGTGAAACACAAACACAGCCTTAGCTGATGTGATGTGCTATTTTACTAAGATTTGGAAATGCTGATGTTACTGTAACTTGAATCAAGTTTGGCACTGTGCCTTTCTGCCACAGCACAGCAGCCAGGGACATGGGGTGACCAAGCTCACTGCTTTTCTGATGGTCCTCTTTGTTATTGTGCTCATTTTGATCAGATCTTTCACAGAAAGCTTGTTTGGTAAATGAGCACATTAGCTAAATCATCAGCTTAAAACCACACATTAGGGCAATACATATCAATGGTGTCACCTTCAAAAACCTAGATCATGCTTCTGGTGCCAATTGTAACACGGAACTTCACATCATGTCCATATAATGGAAGTGGTGTTGTGTGTCTGGACAGTACACAAACAATAAAATGTGGCACTAGACACAGTATAACTGTTATCTCATACTTTTGTAGGCGCTTTCCCCTCTATTCTAAGAATGTTGTGGTGAATTTGTAGGGCTCATAAAAAAAATGACAATGGCAGTATATGAAGAAAAGCAATGGATAACGAGAAAGGGAGACAAACGTGTATGTGTAAGAGAGCGAGATAGAGGGTGAGAGAGCAAGAGAGAGAGAGAGAGAGAGAGAGAGAGAGAGAGAGAGAGAGAGAGAGAGAGAGAGAGAGAGAGAGAGAGAGAGAGAGAGAGAGAGAGAGAGAGAAGGGGACAGAGACATGCCTCCACAAAGGTCACTCCTTCTTTGTAGTCAATAATTGACATTTAAACGTGCATTTCAGACGTCACTGATAATGTTACGCGAGATAATGGAGAGAGACCTGCCTCCACTGGCATGCAATTATGAGTATAATGAGATGCAAAAATGCAAATGTCTTTGTGCATGCTCCAGCCTCCTTTTGTGGGGTGCCGTGGCGTCTGTGGAGGATGATAGATGCCACGCTGGCGGTGGCAGACAGAATGGTGACATGTGGGAGTGGGAGCAAGCAGGGAACAGAATTGGGGCAAATATGCCACATACCCTCGGAAAAACCAAATCCCACAACTGCCGCAGCTAATGCTTTCCTGAATGCTTTCCAAACCACCACTTAACTGGTGATTAATTGTTACAGACAGACAGCTCTTTTAGTCAATCTATGACCAATAAAACTGTGTGTCGTCGTGTCCGTTTCTTTTTCAGTTCAACGTGCGCATGATTCGTGTTCTTGTCAAAACACAGTGCTCAAACATGACACAATATTGCTAGGCATATCTGAAAAATCCCGTATTGCAGAGCTGCAGTTTTGTGCTTTGTGAGGTCAGAAAGCAATGTATGCAGTATATACCTAACCTCTGAGTGCTAACAGAAACCTGTGTCAGAGTAGCTCAGCCTGGTCAGTCTAATTAAAATCCAGGCCTACTTAGGATGAGGGCCAGAGTGACAACCAGTGTGAGGCATGCAAATGCAATCCCGTGTTGGCTTAGAAATACATCTGGTGTCGATCATTTATTGATCAGTAGCTGGAAATATGGCATTTGGCAATTTTTTCATGAAGAATAACACCAAGACCTTTTGATACATCTGTTGTCATTAGCTTTGATCAAATGCATGTAGAACATATTGGCAGGAACTCTTGTCCACCCCTTCCAGACCTTGCCTCCGCCCTCCATCTTGGGTGGGTGATAGAGTGGCACACTAAACTTGTGAGCAGTCATGCTGTTTGTTAGAAGCAATTAATTTCTCTGGGGCCTTCAGTCCATTCAGAGTAAGCTTTTGTGCTTTAAATCCCACTATTCTAAGCTTCTCTTGTGCCATGTAGAGGAAGGAGAGGAGAAAGGAGGGTGAGAAGGGAGAGAGAACAGGGAGGGGGGAGAAGCATAGACAGAACGCTTTGGTTGACAGATTATCTTGGGCCAGTTAAGCATGTAATTGCTCAAATGAGTTAAAATCCCTTCAAATATCTGTCTATGCACCTCATCACTCCACTTCATAGACTCAAATATTTGACAATTGACAAAGATGAACTTAAAAGGGATCTTCATTAGTTGCCAACCACCATGACAAGATTCTCTCAGCTGAAGGAATACATTCACCGGATTTCTAAAAGCTTACAGAAAGAAAATGTGAATAGCTGTCATCGGTAGAATTTCACATTTTGAAAGTTGGACTAAAGAGTTTTCTATTTATAAGTCAGTGACATCCTCATCAATCCTTCTATATGTCTGACTCCTACATCACTTGACCAGAGGTTCTATATTGTGGCCAAATGTACAATGCACACACACACTCATCATTAGGTTTAGTTAAATTTAGTAACTCAATTTAGTAACTAGTATTAGTAAATTGGGTTCAAATGGTCTTTTTCATTATTCATTATGTTCTACTTCCTTTCCTTGACTAAAGACAGTCTCGGTATTTATGCTATTAGTGTGAGATGGACAGATTGGGTAGGAAAAAAAACAAGCAGTACAGTGGTAAGTGTTAAAGATCATGTAACAGAATGGATATGTCTTAAGTCATAAGACAGAGGGATTGTTTCGAAGAGTGACAGACACAGCAGTCCACAATCAGATCTGGATAAAATGTGCCTTTCTCTTGCCAAGCCTTTTCACATAGCCACTCAGGCCTGGGCTGATGGATCCATGCCTTGAACTGAATGCCTCCTTCATGCCAGTTTGTCTGATGGCCTTGCAATTGAAAGGATTGTTCCCATGGAAATATGTGAATATGTTTGCCTTCAGTCATTCATTCTCAATACCTGCATTATACATGTATACTATATATCCATAGACAAAAGTTTTGAAAGACCTCTGTACAGAAGGGATATACTGTATATACTTTACAGAGGCCTTTCACAACTTATGATTTCAAAGCCTTAATGTTACATCACCTATGGTGACAGAACTGAATTCCACCTTGACAGCATTAGAGCTTAATTATCCACTCCTACTAATGTGTAGCAATGAGATCCATCTGTATAAGTGTCCCCATGGAGCTTTAAGCTTGTTTAATTATTTTTATACCATATTGGAACAAATTTCATAGCTCATGATTGACGAACAGGAGTTGGTCAAAAACAAAACATGGTGAATTTGATGAACTGGGGCGAGGCAAAGAGTTTTGCCAGGTGTATTTATGCCCTGCCAAATGCCACCCTCAGAGTAAAGAGGGTGTGCTGCTTTGCTTCCCTGAATGAATGCTAATGAGGGCGTGTGTGTATGTCTGAGTGTTATTCACACCACATCAAACTGGGCCTGCAAAGAGGTGCAAAACTGGGGCTGGCAGGCTACCAAACCAAAACACCCTGGAAGAATGTCAGAACATTATATGTGCTTAGCACATACATGAGTGGAAACTGTGTGCGCCACAATGGAAAGTACAGGGGTCGTTTTAACAGTGGCTAACCAGTCAATAATCTAAATGTAATAAAAAAAGTAAATACACACAATTGGAAGAAATTGAAACCTCATAACTCCAAAAGCTTTTTTTAAACACATTATTTTGTATTTTGTTAGGAATGCCAAATGCCATGAAGGAAAGCCAAACAAACCAAGCAAGGAATGGGGCAAACTATCACACCTCACATATCAAATGTAACATATTGGCTTTATCTCACACACCTCTTTAGCAGCACTTGGAAAAATAGTTTTTGGGAGTTGACTTTCGCAGTAAAATAGGGGATTTATCTTGTTTAAAGTGCAGCTAAATAGTTATTTGCATAATTTGACATGAATTCACAGCAATGATGGTTTGAGTTGAGACTGAGAGCACTGCTGTGACTGCTCTTGGTGATGGCACGGTGCTGAGAGGGTATATAATAGCTCTCGTAAATGTTAAGCTCAACCGAACGCATACTGTATGTAAATCCCTAGATGTACACAGTTTTACAAAGGTCTACTTGCTCGGGAAAACAAGTTTCAGTCTGGTAAGATGTTTTATTATTTAATTTACTCAGACCTATTTTCTTGAATGTAAAAAAAGACAGTATGTATGTATGTATGTATGTATGTATGTATGTATGTATGTATGTATGTATGTATGGAGGTGACAAAGTGCAAAGGGAGCACATACTGTTTTTCATTCATTTCTCCAAAGCAACTTACAGTGAGAGCAAAATGTAGGCCCATGTAGGACAACTGTCAAACACCACAGAAAAACTGAGTGAATATAATAAATAAATACATATTATTCAGCAGGGTGATAGAAATATGAGCCCGATTTCCAAACAAACTTTACCTACCATACTGTACTTGAATCTCCAATTCAAGGATACCATTAATTCAAGTTATTTGTTGAACTTGAACAATACAACATAAAAGCGATACCAAAAGCATCAAAGTCACATTTTGTAGGATATAGTGCTAAGGTAAGATACCCAGAATAGCTTCACCATTTGCTGACAGCTGACAGCCTGACAAGGTCATTGGATGTACAAGCTCTCACTTAAAACATAGACATGAGAGCAGGACTGGGGTTAGTTGGGTCTATCAGAGCTGTCAATCAATTAATGACAATTATTGAGCAAGGACACCCGTGGGAGGCAAGAGAGGGAATGAGAATGACCGTGGAGGAACAACATGGGGAACAGGATAAATTAAGAAGATTGGAAAATAATAAAGCAACCTGAATGATATTACCAGCCCACACAAGTAGCTCTCTCACTTTAGAGCCTGTGCCAAATGAGAAGAGTGACGTCTGTGGGTACCTCACAACTACTGACTCCATGATCTGGAAGTTAGCATTTCATAAACTGGAAAGAATGACTTTTATTGTCTTTTTGAAAAGAAATACATTCAACAGTCTTAACACATGAGTTTAGTTTACATTAAAATACAATACACAACGCTCAACACAATACAGTAAATATCGATAACTGTAGGACCCATAGCCAGAAACATGTACAATCTCGGTTAACCAGTATTTGCATGCTACTCTGAATAAACACTCTGAAGTAACCATTGAAGAAGCATTTAAGACAATAGCATGCATTTGTCATCAATGAAGTAGTTTATGCAATGCATAAGGGATCATGCGTGACTGAATGAAATACATACTCTTTGATTCAGGACAGCGGCTAGCATGGAAACCAGGTTAGCACATATTATTTATAAGAAAGGATACCATGGAGACAGTTTGTGGGTGGACCAGACAGTGGGCGAGTACAGCACTGTGAACATTTATACAAATAAGGGATTGAGTACTTCTCATTCTCAAATAGGAGAGGAGAAAAGGCAATGAAAGAGGAGTGAGAGAAAATGTTTTGAAATTATCCAGCTGGCAGGCTTTAATTTTCCACCATTCTAATTAAAATGCAAATTAAATTTATAATTAGCAACCACAGTATCCGAGAAACCACCTTGTGTGCAACCCAAACATATGGGGCAACCAGTGGTGGGCAGCACTGTCTCTGTGAGGCAGTGGGGGTGGGTGACTGGAAGGGTAGGTGGGTGGAGGGCCGTGTCGCTGATCACGGGCTGGGCTGGACTGGTGACACTGGAGCAGCTCAGTGGGTTAACCTGCTCTGCTCAGCTGCAGACCCTCTGAGCTCCACATGGGAGGCCTGGCAGGGGAGCATGGCCCAGTTTACTCTGCTGTCACTGGCCATGTCACAGGTCACTGCCTGTTTCACCTCAGCTTGGCTGAAAGCAGTAGCCACTCCTATTGGGGTCAGCTCCTCCAGATCGAAAGGTCCAGGACCAAAATTAGCCTCTGCTGACTCTCAAATAATACATTTTTCATTGATGGGTGTTCATCTTTAATAAAGCAGTAGGCGTCTCTATAACTATTACTTGTTATCTATGGGAGAGCAAAATATGCAGCTGCTTTACAAGCTTGCTCATATTACGAACAATAATAAAAAAAAATGGCAAACAATTTTTTTTTCAATCAGTTAACAACACATTGTTATTAATATATTGACCCATAATTCTTGCCAAAGAGATTTATTCAGACTATACGCAATTGTGCAGTTAAAGCATAAAGCTATTTTACCATGAACAATCTACAGCCAAAGCTGCAGTATAAGGCCGTTATCATTAGCTGACATGATAACGTTTGCAAACTGTAGTTGTCATGACTATCTTTTATAGTCCCGCTCAAAACAAGTCACATGGGTCGCTATGGGTCAACATGCTATTCTCTTTAAGGTGACTGGTTCTACACTGACACTGCTGAGGCGGCACCATCAATCACCCATCAACTGTCAGAACCTGAAGCCGAGGTCACAGCCAATCCATGTCAAAGGACAGGCCACATCTCCACACGTCTTGTCCCTCTGGATGGTCTGCTGACACAGTGCCTGGGGACAGATCCCTTGGTCTACAGGCATGCTATGTGATGGATTTAGGCAGCAAGAAGGTCTCGTATGACCTCTTCAACGCCTGCATCCCTTTGTCACTTGAGTTGGACCCTTGCTCCTTTTGCCCAGTAAGTGTCTTGCCTAAAAGCTGGACTTATCTGGGAACCTGTCAGGTAAGTTAACAAGCAGGTCAAAAGCTTTGTGTAGACACTTTGATGTAGCCCTGTGTCATGGGTGACAATGTTTCCTCTCTCAGGTTGCTCTCTGAGTGCCATTCATCGTTGCTCAGAGGCAAGCGGTGACACTTTGTCTTGGGTAAGGATAGCTACAGGAAGCCACATCTCTTGTATTGTTCAGTGGAATTCTAAAAATGGAAAGAATTAAATGGATGAAGCCTGTTGGAAAAATTATGTAGATTCTGTCTGGACTATTCACATTCTCCATTTCCCCAAATCTTAGACCGATAAATAGTAATTTTCTCTAATGAGCAGCCATTGTTATATATAAAAAAAGAATATTCCAATTGCAACATCGTACCTTTTGAATGTATGATGCACCATACTCATCTAAGTTGACAAGCGGGACACTATTAAGATGATTAATGAACGTGACTCCTGTTTATGCATCATTCTATAGAGAACCTTAAAAGAAACCTTTCCGCATATAGTAGCAGTGATATCCAGACTGCAGTGGCATACAAAAAAGTCAAGATGATGTATGGCTGAACCAAAGTGGGAGCCATTGTAGGACAAAACCTAGCTACTAAATTTAATCCCTTGCATTGTTTGCCTCTCTCTGTGAAATGTTCTTCGTCGATGCTTGGTTGTGCCACCTGTTGCCTTGTTAATCATGCTGAGAAGATACTCATAAATCATAACATTCCGCAATTAATCAAGCTGTCAGCTCCCAGATCATAGGTCATGTGTGGAAGAGACAAAGGTCATCTTATGGTGTGAAAGGGTCATGGTTGTGTGGCATCTCTTATTCTTGGGAGGTGTCAGGAGAGGAGCCAATAGAACAAAGGAGAAATCAAAGTCCAGGGAAAGAGAGGAAGGGGGTGGGTGATGGGTGGGGGGCAAGCACACCAGACCCCGAGAAAAGAAGCAGGGTCCGGAGCACAAAGCCAGTCAAATTGACCTGTCATTACATCAAGAGTATCTTGCCAGACTGCCTCACTATCAGACTCTACCATACCCTTTCAAATGACAGAGTTCCCGCAACCTACCAGCTCCCTGCTCTATACCATTTACATAATTAACAACTCATTTCTCTTCGTTCATTTCACTCCCAATCATTTTCAGAAAACTCAAGATGCTTTGCATACACCTTATCAAGCACCATCAATATGTTAAAAGAGCCTGATGATGCATCTGTTCTTGACTCATGACATATTTAAATGTGTGTGGATTAACACAATTGTTTTCTGTGTCACAATTGCAACAAGGAATTCATGGAGTCATACCAATTATGACTATTCTCTGAGAGTGGATGCATGGTGCATGTGTGTCAACCTGTATGTAATGTTGTGTCTACAGCCTGTTTGAAACACTTGATGTTGACTTACCTACCACCATTTCAACCCTGGCAGACTGATCTGTTATCTGGCACAGACATTGGACCAGGACTGCTTGCTTGCAGATGGTGGCTTTGGCGTAAATGTCAGTGAAATTAGCCCATATCACAAATCCAGCATGCCATTTTGCAGAGCTGGCATTTCCCTGGCTTTAGTCACATAGTTGGGTAAAGCTCTGTCACTGAGCAGAGTTCACGGAGGCCTTAAGATGCACCCTTCCCCCAAATTTCAGAGATTAAGCCAGGCCTGCTTCTACCTGTGCTGTTCTTGCTCACATTAACATCAACAGACATGACTGAAGTCAGCCTGGCCCAGTCATACGGGTCTGATGCAGTCCAAACAGGTGTGCGGTCCATAAAGAACCGACGGGTCGTGACAAGGCAGAATAAGGGCTGCTGACTTACTTCCCCTATGTCACAGAATAGTGACTGCTCTGGGTGCAAAAGACCATTAGTGTGTATCAATACAGAAAGTTGTGAAGTGATCCTTTCAAACAAAAAGAATAGCTAAAAAAGGTTTGGCTTCGCCATCTCAGCATCTGCCCAACCACATTGTACCATAAGACACTCCTTACTAGATTCCGGAAATAAACATAAATTTTCTTTCTCACTAAAGCAGTTATGTAAAAGTAAGTAATTTTTTTATTATTTGGTCGTATTCTCTGAAATGTACTTTCATCTGATATCCCATTGCATCACATAAAGTGAGGGTTCATTCATTGCTGTTAATTATAACATCCATAAAATCTCTAACTTAATGTACTATACATTAGATAGTTGAACTTTACCCAGCTCAGCACATCAATCAATCTTCACTATGTATTTTATTTTGCATTTGTGTGCTTGAATGACATTTAAGACTTTTAAATGTTGTTGCTAGCCTTTCAGTGCCCACTTATGCACCATTCCAGAATTGCCATGTGATTTGGTAATTGATTAGCAAGTATCTCACAAAAGTGTATCTTGGCAAATGTAAGATTTCAGTTCACTCCTACTAAGGCCAATTATGTCATTTTTTGTGTCTCTTTTCAAATTACAAAAAGAGCATTGTGCTTGGAATTTGCCAAGTACTGAGCATTTATTTTTATAATGACATTTATATTTAAGATACTATTCTTTTTTTACTCTATCCCATTTGCATAAAATATGTTTTTTATACTTTTATACTAACATGAGAAAGCATAAAGCAGAGAGAAAGGCAAAGGTTCGAAATACTGAACATTTCTACCTTGGAGCCACATAAACTGTATGCACCACTGCCAATAGCGTCTGTTTAACAGTTTGATTAAATGCTTTAATCAATCACTTTCCCGGCCTGTTTATTAATCACTTTATCAAGCAGTTGATGCATTGCTGCTTTTAATGGGCTCCATTTATTTTGATTTCTCCCCTCTTCATCTTATCGAGGGGGCTCTCCGAATCTGGACAGATAAAAGAGGGATGTGAGAATGTCTGGGGGTAGTGGTGAGAGCACATGCGGCCCACTTCCCTTAACTTCATTAAGATCACTGTACTCAGACTTAACCAATTTATTAGTGGCAATATGTGCCCTGAGCGATGGCTAGGTAAACCACACAGTCTCAGATAAAAAGACACTCATTCGTTTGTCTCCTAACCTGACACCACAGTGATATATGATCCTAATAAGATTAATATCCCCTTCTTTTATTCCCTCTCAGTCCCGGTGGGCAGATTTTAATGTTCCTCCTCACCAATCTTAGCCTGCTGCACAGTTTCTATGTTGAGAAAAATGCTTTCACATCTATAAAAAACAACATTTTATTCAGTTTATTTATGTTGGCCTGGTGGTGTTTGCAAATGTACCCCATTGCATTATTAGATTTTCCTGATTTACACTATTTCATTAGCAAACCAATGGCGTTACTCACTGCCTTATCATCACACTTCGAAAATAAACTCCATTGTCTTCTTCCATTTAGCAGGACTGAAAACAACATTTCTTAGCTGAAAGCCTCCCCCAGAATTTCATTGTGCCAACTATTTTTTCAATTGAGAAAGCTTTAAAGTAGTCCTTGAACTTACCATGTTCTGGTCAGAAATGGCCACAATTAGCAAACAATCCATCCCCTTTTTAGCCTGCCCCCCACCAACCTCCCCACTCAGCAACCCCCACACCACACACATTCACATTCACACAGAGACCCTCGGTCTCATCCATATTTCCCCACCGTCTGCCCTTCAGATTCTCCTCATCTTTTCGTTGTGTGCTAAAAAGCTATTGTCTGCGTCATCTGAAACTCTGTCCGCTCTTACCCGTCACCAATGGAAAAAAACGAGAGTGCACAGGTTTGGAACAGTGAATAGAAAATTGCACTTAAGTGGTCTTCTCTTGCACATCACCCCTACCCTCCACCCCTCCTTCTCATGAGAAGGGGCTGCCGGGGTGGGCTGCGAGGGGAAGCCGGCGGGGCAATGGCAAACTTGAAAGCAGCCAACATTTGCAGCACTCTCAAAAAAAACAAGCATTTCACACCTGAAGCCTTTCATACAGGGCCTCGAGGCATCCCCTTCAAGGCATTTAATTGGCTATTGCTTCAGAGCTCGTTGAGGGCACCCATTATGGTGAGGCGACAAGCAGCCAAGTATGTCGAATGAAAAGGGTCCTTCTCCCAGATGGGCCCAGTGGCATTAAAAACTGCCTGATCACTTCTTTCCGTTGACTGGCAGAGGCTAGGGCCAGTTCAGATGTATACACCTAATACTTCTGATGGGTAGGTACATTAGCAGGAATGGTAGGAGGCAATACTAATGCCCGTAGGATAGGAAAGGTTTGTGAAGCTTTTGTTTTCTGGGAAATAGTGTTTGTCACACTCCTGCAAGACTGTAAAGACCACAGAGGCTTACCGATGCAGGGTACGCTCAACTGAGACAGGACACACTGAGCGTGATCCTGTCTTCCTGCTCACATGGAGAGAGCTTTGGAGCTAAACAGCAGTTAATTAACGTATTTTTGTTAGCCCTAAACACATAAATCTACTAAAAAGACGAAAAATGCTCATTCTGCGCCACCACACTTGCTGGCAATAAGTTCAGGTCTTCAACTTTTTTTGTTTTCATTTTATATTTGGATGTGCTTTAATACTATCTCTAGGAAGCAGTGTTCTACTTTTGTTTGGCAGTTCCACCTTAAAGATATGCTCTTTTTTTCTCTTCTGTGCCATCTGCCATCTGAAGTTTCACCCATATCAGCCTGAGGCACTGGAGCTCTCGATGGCAATGTTTTTGAGGGCATACTGACTCCACGGACAGCCCTGGGGGGACCAAAGAAAGTAGGTGCTAACTCTCTGGGCTGCTGATGAGGAGGGGATTGGCTTTGAGCTGGGTTGGGGCTCATGGGAAATCTGGCGTGCAAACTAATTATGTTGTGCTGCCAAACTGCCCGTGATTACAAAATGGGGAGGGGGCAGGGGTGGAGCTTAAAATTTATAAATTTACCCTCTATTTTTATTTAAAAGAAAATAAAGCTGTTATTTCAAGGGGTTATATCAAAGAGATTACACTATTCTTTAAAAAATAATTAGCTCTATGAAGATGTAGTGATTTGCCTAAGATTTAATTGTAACCACCAAAAGTAGAAGGTTTTCATAGGCAAACCCATAACTTGAGAAGGGATCTGAGTAGTCTAATCTCTGAGGCATCATGGCATATCCTCTGAAAAATCCATCCTCAAGTCATAAATCCTCAGACCAGTCTTCTACATCGGGGGGTGTGACAGCAAATATCTAATTATTCCTTCCATGTTTCCCCACCTGCCAGTCACACTTTTGGGAATGGATGCTTAAAACAGGTTACCTCACAAATGATCTGCTATATTTGTATTAACACCTCAGCTGGTGGCACAGACAGCCCCTGAAGGTAAGAAAACCATTAGAGGTAGTCTACTAGTTTACTACCCTAATAATGGAGCGCAATCTAGTTTCTTGTCCACAATTACAGCTGGAGTCTCTAATTTTGTATACACAAAACATGCTAAAATGCAAATGACTGCAGTTACATTATGTTCATTAATTATGGAATTGTGGAGATTCTGAAAAAGTACATATCAGAGTAATAATGTGAACCTTGGAACAAAGGATATACTTAACAGGATATGTTTTGTTGTTTTGCTTAAAAAGAAAAGAAGCACGTGAGAGGTTGTAATAAAGGATTACACATCTGATTACAATTTAAGATAAATCATATTTGTCGGTCCTATTCTTTTAAATTACATTTGGTTTCATTACATGCAAATGTGCTTAGCAGATGTCTTCATGCATTGTGACGTGCATAACCTATGTTTTAGCACATAATCCATTTACCGTGGAACATGTCACAAGTTCAGATGAAATACATTTGTCAAGGGTGGAATGACACCAAACACACGACACTAGGAAAAACAATATAATTCCTTAAAATATCTACCTTGGCAACCTATGGCAAAATCCTCAGCATCTATAGAGTTAAAGAATGGATCTGATTTTATAAGGGAATTGGAGGCACAGTCATGGATCTAATCGTGAGGGAAGGGATGCTGGTAACATCAGTCATTGACATGGAGCAACATGATATCAGACACGGAATAGATCACTGTCTGTGTGGTATCCATAGCCCCACTCTTCCTGAGACCTCATTCTTCAAAGGGGCAGACTGGTTGTGGTTAGGGAACTGAACTTGGGACTACAGGGCTATAGGTTCAATCTCTCCAGTGAGACACTGAGCGAACGTACTTAACCTGAGCTGCTACAATGAACATCCCGCTTAATAAATAGATGGCATGTAAAATGTCAGCACAGCGCGGCAAGCTAGTAATGCTCTGAAGATATGTATATGTACGAGGACTGTAGAGATTCTCAGCTGTAGGTCCTTTTTGCAACATGTGACAGCTGACCATTCCTAGCTGTGTTGTAGAATAAAATAGTCTGTTTAACTGTGTAGGATCCAGTACACAGCCAGATATTGAGCATTAGCAGAAACACAGGCCAAAGGATGTAAACTGTCTGCTCGCTGGCTGTGTGGACAGAGCCCCCAGGGCAAAGTACAGGGGCCGGTGTCTGCCCTCTTTTTGGCACCTCAGTTCTCGAGTTTCTGTCCCAGGTTCTCTGAGCAAGGAAAAAAAAATCATTAAACCAACAAGACAGCTAGTCTCAATGGACTTCACTCTAGATTAGGTATTGGTTAGAAAAAAATAAATACTGAATGCAATGGTAAGATTGCATTATGACATTATTATCAAAATCCACATTGATTATTGAAGTGTAAAAAATAAAGGGTAATCCTTCAAGTAGTAATTGAACCTAAATCCAGCAGATCACTGTTCGTCCAGCAATGATAGCCAATGACATGACATTAAGCAATAAGACAGGGGCCAGTGGTTTAAGTGATCTGGCAGGCAGTATGATACCCTTCCTGTCAGGATCGATCAGGCCTGGTGAAATTAAGAGAGCGTCTCTAAATTGGTCCTAATGTTGTGTTTCATCCTCAGTCTCCTCCACACATTGCCTGAGCACTAGTGTCCTTCATCACGCTGGGTCCCTGCCCTCCCCTCCCCTCCTTTCATTCTGTGCACACGGCTGATCTCTGCTCTCTGAAGGAAGGGAGCATACTGGGCCGGGGGCCAGGCAGCACCCACAACCTCACATGGCTCTCATCCCACCACTGGCAGACAGCAAGAATTAGACAGACAATAATGCTGGGGCTTCCCCTACCTACCTGTCAGAATAAAACAATTCCAAAACTCCATATACGATGCGAAATTCCTATTTCAACCCAAAACTCTTTTTAATACATGCACCTAATTACTCACTACAAGAGACAGCTGTGGAGTGGAACATTTAACCTTAGAAAGAGTTTGTTATTTCACTGGCCATGTAAAATGGATATGGACTTAAGTCATAAAAGGGTCCTAAAAAACCCTATATGCCCCTCTCCCACTTTGTTGGAAAGTAATCTGCTTACATCATTAGGCTAAGCTTGCTGAAACTAATTACCAGATGTTGTGTTCCTTATTCTCTCCTCTTTTTTGTCAGCATGTTAAAATACACACCATTTCCATGCTAGTGTCCCCTCCTTCTCTGACACTTCTACACAATAAATCCATTTGCAAATAACAACAATTGAAAAAAAGAGAACTCCCCTCCTGCTATTCAGAAGATCTATCTTGGGCTGTTCACCTCCTTCCTATTTCAAACTATGCAGTCATGTAGAGGCTAATAACCTGAACTAAGAAAAAGAAAATACCAGAAAAAAATGAAAGCAGAATGAACCGAAGCAATTGAGGTCCCCCCAGCCGCGTTTGCACTTGGTAGGATTTTTGAGGGTCTAGTTTAGCTTATCACATTATTACCCATTTTGAGATAAAGAAATGCCCCGGTGCTTATTATGGTATGGTAGCATGCTGAGCGTGCAAACATATTACAATCCTCTTCTATTAAGATATTTCTCAGCAAGAGAGGAGCAAATCAAATGAACAATATTATCAAATAATATTTCTGAGATTAACTCTGGAAAGGTTAAGGTAGATTTAAAATGTCTTTGTGAAGTGTATTTTTATCAAGTACCTTTTTTTCATGTTGAATTTCCAGAGCTTATAATTAAACATGTATTTAATGTTCTTCCCAACTAATAAACTGCCAAATGAGTACTAAATTATAGAAATAAGAGCAGAATAAGTATTGATTGTTATTTTAAATTATTATAATTCATAATGATAATAACAACATTGACAACAATTAGATGGTTAGTTCTATACTATTGTTTATTTTACTCTTCATCAAACATAATCAATAACCAAAAACTTTATTTGGTAACTTAGACAGAAGAAAATGTATTTCACTATGATTTTGATATGGGTAGATCAATCTATCTGCTATCTGAGCAAATATAAATACTGTATTTGTGTCAAACAAATACATGTCTGTCCAAATATGTTCCAAAGGACTTCTTTGCAGGATTTATGAATGGTGGGAAACGACAAAAAGATATAAATACATTGTAAAAAACATCACTATTTTAGATTGCATTTACTTGTAACAAAACTCCATTCTCCAACTAAACCGCTACACTGCCCATCTGGCTCTAACCTTATTTCCTCAAAAGAGTGAATAAATAGACAAACACTTTTAAAACCCAGTGGCTTGTGTATTTCCTTCTTATCAACAGCCCAGCAGCAATTGTGATTCATAGCAGTCATTTAAGTGATAATACACTCATTCACTCAACTAACAAACGCGTACCTCCTGGTTATCTGTGTGGCAGAGTCGCTGCAACGCTAGCCGCCAAACAGGAGGCAGAAACTCAAGATGGTGTTGATTGATAAATTGACAAGTTAATTTTCGGATGGATAATGAGAGTAAGTAACACTGTATAAAAAGTCTCAAGCCCTTTGCTCTACCTTGGCTGCAGTGCCATCTATCTATTACCAGTAGAACCGCAAGTTGAAACAGGTAGACTGAATGTCAAGCCCTTGCCAGTTGTTATGACTCTCAAGGTAAAGCATGATCTGTAATATAATACATGTATCCAAATGTTTGTTTTTTGGATAGCATATTTAGAGAACAGTAAATGTTAGAAAAGTACAATCTCTTCTATGGGGACAATTTCTGCGTTATATTTCATTACATTCCTTAGGTTTAAAACTACAAAGACAACTCAGCAATATTTAGATATCAGCTGTTTGTAGTCCCAATATTTTGTGCTCTTCCATGAAATGTGTATATAGTAGAATGCAAACAGTTATGCCTATCTATGTAATATTCTCACTTTTTGGTCATTTCTTTTTTACAGAATAGAACATGGTCACATTTAATAATAACATATACAATTGTGTGGAAGACTGGTTATACTAAAAACTACTTTTGGATCTGAGTTAGGAAGGTAATGTCATTTTTGACTAGGTGAAATTAGCATAATTTCATTTCTATGAATGTTATTACAAAGTAGGTAGAATTCCGGTATAAGGCTTAATTAGGGACCGAATCCTTAGAATGGAAGAAAGGTTTTACGAGAGGTTAGAAAGGTTTCTAATCCTGACACACATGCTTTTGCTGCTTGTCAGTGCAAGGTGCCGAGTCTGCACGTCACTCTAATTAACTCACCACAACTGTTATTCTTCCTTTATGAATCAGCATACAATGTAATGCTAACCAAGTGTCCTTTATGTTATGTGTGCATTCCTATGTGTCCGTTCTTAAAAATAAATAAAAAATAAATAAAATGTTCATACTTTTGCTGGTAGAAGAGGAAAAGTATGGTAATGATGAAGTGATCATTTACTATTCGTGTTTTTTCTATTTATTAAACTTTTTCATTTCTACATTATGAACACAGTCACCAGTGTTTAAAAACTAAGGAACTCTAACCCAATTAAAGTTCTTCTCTGGAGCTTGTTTGTTGTACAGCTCGAAGAGACCTCAATCCCTTTGGGTTTGTCTGAATTGAATTTGCTGGCTTGAAGTTAGCTTTGCCTTTCTCCCAATAGTATCGTATTTGGCTTGGAAACAAGGTTTACCACTTTGAACCAGCTAGAAATATCAGTTTAAAGACAATGCACCGTTTTATGCTTTTAAAAAGACACATTTAAAATATTTATTTGTAAGATACTGTGCTTTTCTACATATGTTTGTGATAAATTTACTGTGGGTTTCATATGAAAACCCAATAATGTGCTGTTACTTGCAAATTAGTAAATTCACTAACAATTTAATTAGCTTGTGTCAATGATATTTTGTCAAAACTGTCCCTTCACTTTGTAATTTGTTCAATAGTATTTATTTCCTTGAAACCATCATCTTATGCCCACGGGGAAATACATGCATTTGAGTAATTTGGCATCATTACAAAGCCCAGCTACCTGCAAAGCTTGTATGCTCGTTCAGACACAAGCCATGTTATGTAGGAACAGTTTGTGTTGATAAGACAATGGAAGGTGACAGTCCCCCCTGAATAGAAATCTCACTGGGTTTAGAAGACTGGGAGCAGTCAAACTTCGTTTTGGTAAAAAAAAACTATAGGGAATAGGGAAGCGTTAGTACCTTTGCTTATTTTTCTAAAAGAGTTGAAAATTCAATATCCTTTATATGATTATTGGCTCTTGTTCTAAAAGGAAATAAAAAGGTAAACAGTGTTATAATTCTGTCTTTTTCAAAGTAACAAAAATATAATCAAAGTACCAAACTCTTGACATGGAAATGTAGAATTCCATACCTGTTTTGCATTGTACAAAAACTTGAATAAAACACAACAGCTATAATTTACAAAATGTAATACGTCAACATACAGTATGTTTACATTTCTGTAAAAACCTTCGGTTTAAAATATCGTTAAAGACTCAAGGCTAACAGAAGGACAGTTTGAGGTGCTACCATATTGGTGTTAATACTCTTGTTCATCAAGAACAGCATGGCAACACCTAGGGGTGCCTCACCCCTCCCATTCACCAGAGCACTACCCTGAGGTCTGACAGACAGACAACAGAACAACGAGAGCCATTGACGTTGCTGTGGTAAAGGAAGGGTGGAGAGGACACATCTTGGGGGATTCACCCCGTCCCAGCCTCCAAAGCACCCAGCAGCTTGATCCTGTGTCACTAGGAGGGCATGGCTAGGCACTCCCTTGATTTGCCTTTGAAATCTAAACGTTTAATTGTGACTGATAAAACAGGTTCAAGCAAGAGATGGGATGAATAATGTGGGAGTAGGGAGGGGCTTTTTCAGGGAGTCAGGCTCTAAAATGATGTACATAAAAAAGCAAAGGGAAAAAATCAAGAGGGAATAATGAAATTAGAGATGGGGCGAGAGAGAAAGAGAATGCGAGGGCTGGAAAACTTGAAGCGCTGACCCCTATCGTCCGTGGTGAAAAGCAGGAGATTAGAAAGTGTTTCATGCTAATTTCCATGGAGATTTCTGTAATTTCTCAAAAATTACTTCTTCTCGCTTTGATTTGTCCGTCCTGCCCGGCACCCCGCTACTGTCGTCAGGGTGGTCTGCCCCATCATGCCGCTGCTCTCGTGGGCCCCAAGATGGACCCTTGCTGAGCCCAGGCGTCGTGAGATTACTGAAGCGGCGCTGACGTCTCTATCAGCTCGCGCCACCACCATGCCCTCTCCCAAACCCCCCCGGCCTAGCCCCCCCTCCCCTACCCAACCGCCACCCACCCTCATTGCAAACTCTCATAGATCTGTCAGATGATGGCTTCATTGGTGCGCGTTGCTCCCTGCAAACTCCTACCAGTCTCTTTGCACTCCCCCATCCCATCATCTCATCCCTCCCAGAAACCCACTCCGCAAGAAGAATCCCCCCCCACCCCCTTTCATTGCAGACTGTTTCACCTTTTGCTATCCCTCTGCCTCCTCTCTCCCTGCTTCAGCCTGGTTTGTGCTTCTAGCTGCCACATCAAAGGAGAACCAGGGGTCATTGAGCCACAGGCATGGAATATAAATGCAGCCAACTGCGTGGCTGTATGGGAAATCAATCCTCTAAAGATAGCTCTATCCACTTCATGAACCCATCATCATCCTTTATCACATAAAGTATTACATAGGAATTATTGTGTGCGTGGTATTACGCATTATAGTGAGATGTTTGTTACACACAGAACTGGGCCAATAGTTGTACTGTCAAAATATTTGTTTTCTAACTACAGTCATTTTTATTGGACTTGTATACATATTAACTGTATTAGCAGTGATTTTCTTTGGTCAAATAATGTGCTTGCATGAATTATCAGAGGGGTATTCAAATGTGTTAATATTCACTGTCTATACAGTAAAACAGCTGCTGTTTGAGCATGTTCATCAAATGTTTGTGATAACGAATTGAGGGGTAGTACTTTCAACTTCCGATTCACATCTCACATCTCAGAGGGTTGTAAACGGAGAACATTTGTTAATAATCTGACAATAATTTAAAATTATAAATGTAATAACAATAAAGCACGCTGAAATTAAAAAATCTCTCTATTCATCAAACTGTCTTGAGTCTCCAATTCTCCTGTCTCCGGGGCACACCTTTATGTTGTTTCTAAAATATGGGAATAGTTTCAAAGATGTAGCAAAACTACAAGATAAATACATAAACAGTCCTTGTTGTAAGCCCCCACCTAAATACTCATGCTCTACTTCTATTTAAACACCTGTGAAATATTCTTGTATGTCCTACCAATCTGTTTGACCCTCTGCATATCCATGATACTGTACCGCCATATTTTCATATGTACAAATCACTAGATAATGTATCATCAAGCTACTAATACACATTCAAAACACTAAAACAACGTTGTATCCTTACTACCAAGTAATGAAAGATACATTTCATGAACAGAATATGTCTGTCTCCAGTTGTCAGATGCTCTTGTTTGGAGCTGAATGTGATGCCTCCATGTGGTGGCTATTGGCTCCAGTTGCTTGGTGTTAGCATTAGATGAACGCGCTGCCGGAAGATGTCAATGTCTCCATTAATGCCAAGCCTGCCACACAGGCTGAGCTTGAATGACACAGGGTTTTGTGGTGTGTGACAGGGTTGCAAATGTTAACTCTCTCTGGCTAGTTCCCCGAGTCTAGTGGACTCATATCTCTCCTGGTGACTCCTGGGAATGGAAGACCCAAAAGACACAAATTCTTAGTGAACATGGACAGATGTTGTTCAATTTACAATTACCGTATGAATGATACAGTTTAGGCTGTTTAGTGGGTGACGGGACAAAAACATTGACTGAATTCACAAGTGTTGATAGATTTAACAAAAATAATGGTCTAACACGTTTTTTCTTAGATATACATACAATGTATGCAAACCAATGTATATCATTATCAAAATCAAATAAATGCTAAATTACAAAAGTGCAAGTGCTTAATTTTGACACATAGGACAACGGTCGGGGATTCGTATTAGGGGATGGTTCACATCTTGGCCCATTACTTGATGCCACCCTTGTTCTGAGAAGATTATCCTCATGCAGTGGTGTGGCAACCCCAAAAGGCTTTTCCAAGATCCTCACAAACCACAATATTAAAGCTGTACATTCAGCACAAATGTAGTGCACTTAAAGGAGCACACCAGGCAGCACAATAAGCAGGATATGGGTTTTCCATGCTTTGACAAAGGAGACAGAGGAGTCTTACAGTCAGATGTGGTATCTAGGGATGATACATTTTGAGGTGCAGTAAAGTCATTTTTGTAAATCAAATCTCAGTTAATCTGTTGACATACTGTATATACTTTGGAAAACACATAGACCGGAAGGTGGAAAAGTTCCTGGTCCTGTCTGAGGAGGTGTGACAAAAGGTAAATAAAGGAGCTGTATGGATTTCAGAAAAATATAGAAGCCCCCCCAAAAAAACATCCTTAAGGTTATTTATTATACATATAATGTATACACACTGCATGAAAAAAAGAAAGATTAATGTTAGAATAATGTTTGGAAAAAAAAATACGGAATACGTTGCAAATAGTAAAGCTTCCAAATATGCGTAGATAAATTATTCTCCATCTAGAAATGCAGCAATAGGAATTGTGGGAATGTTTCCATTCTGACTAAAGCGCCTTGAGCTCGATAATCCTGTCTGTCTAAGAGCTGCTCTGTTGTGTTGTAGGCTGGAGGGCTGGACAGAGTAGTGCACTCTCCCCCCTAATGCCCTGTCCATTGATCTTTCCCGTAACTACAGCTCCCCACAGAAACCCACACAATCTGGGCAGAGGAGTGCTCCTGGGCACCCCCCACTTCAAAGGTGCATATTTACTGTTAGAAATTTAGAGAAAGTGCAGCTGTGGATGCATCCTCCAACCTCAATCAATGATGGGGCTGGTCCTCCTGACCCCCTCTGCTGGCTAATAAAGTGCTTCTTGGGCTTGGTGGTAGCACTGTTAGCCTTATGAGGTTGGCTGAAACTAGCACTTAGGTTTGTTTCCTTTGCCTCTTCTCGTAAATTGATTTTGGAACAATCTTGTTGTTCTACAAAGTTCAAGGAAAGCAAACTTTTTTTGGTATTATCGAAATATTCTAAAACAACGGATTTTTGAAAAAAAATATTATATCTGGTGAATTAATTTGATTTAATTAAGACTTGGTTGTTCATTCAGCAATAACAGAAATCTTGAAAAAGAACGCCCCAATTTAAAAAAATGTCAGATGTCTCAGTAAAATAGAAATGAAGAATCTGCAGATGATGCAAATCTAAAAGTTTCATATTCATATTGTTGTGGTAAATGGCTAACTTACAATGCCTAATTTGTTTTGTTTTTTAAGGATCTAGATGAGTATGATGTCTACTTAGCAAGTCTCTGTTTCTTGTCTTCAACATAAAAGTTTCATGTTGGGATGCAGATTATCATAATTGTCTTCCCCAGTCTTCTAAAACAAATGTGTATTAAGACAGTGGATAGAATGGGCCTTCCACTGATGCGAAAATGAGACAATCAGAATCTTTTGTAATTACATTCAGTGATATCCTAATTACTGATGATTTAAAGTACTCTGTGCTGCGTCCTTCCTCCTTTGCTACAATTAGAAAAAATATGTCACATGTATTTTTGTCTATCATTTCACTTAAATGGAAGTCTCCAAAGTGGAACAGTTGGATATGCATTTGAAACAATGAGATTATAATGCTCATTGAGGAGAAGTGCATGCATCTTCTGCACAGCATGTAAGTTTAAGTAATAAAAGAACAGGTCAGTGCAGATTAGATCAGCATATTCATGAAGTGATGAAACTAGTTTTTGTCTTGCAATGTAGCTGAGTTTTGACAATTGAGGCAAAATAATTACTGTGGGTTCTGTCAATGTGACCTACATGCCAGCTAAACTTTAAGAACAAAACAAACTAACCTAAGGGTCTGCCAACTGCTCCACCACTTGTTGTCTGGAATTGGTCAGAACTCAACCTGATGTCCATACTTTGTAACTGATTGTTGAGAGCCTGTGCCTAAGTGGATCCAGATGGCTGGTCACTCTTTTATTAATAATTAATGTATACTTTTGAACACTTTTCAATACAAAAGGACAAAAGTGATTCTGGACCTCACACTCCTACAGTTATTCTGAAAATTGTCAATTAAAGTTGAAGTGGCTATATTCATTTTGGTATTTTAATTAGAACCCATTAAGACACATGCTCAGATAGAGCACAATTTGTAACATTTGAACCTGACACTACATCTATCTTTCTAAATCGGCACTCTGATTGGTTGATCGCCAAGGGTGATTCTCCATGTTGATTTGGCCAGATAGTAAGTCGGATAGCTCTAGCTCATCTCCAATGTTGGCCAACTAGGTATTTATAGGGTTGCAATGTTTTGGGCTTATCTAGCTTTAATGCTAACAGCTTTCATTGAGACAATGAGATGTATTATACTAGACCAGCTCCTTCAGTAACTTTCAGATTTAATTCTGCCTGTCTACCATAGCTGTGACAGAAGTGAAAACAGCACAGACTTATCTCAGTGTCATTAATTGTAACTGACTAGTTGGACTTCCTCAAAGAGCACCTCTCTATCTAAAGCACACACACACACACACACACAAACACTTTATTTCACTCCCTCTCTGCCTTGCTAACATGTTGACAGCCGTTTGTTAATAGGTATCAGTTTTCAGTGTGCCGGATGAGAGGGATGTGGTAATCATCTTTATGTCCGGCCGCTTGGCAGTGGTTCCCCTCGGTATGCTGGCAGACACTTGCCATTGAGCGCCTGTCAGGCAGAAAAGGTGTGGGATGTGGGCTCAGGCTACACAGGTCACGGTCATTTCTCTCCAAAAGCCACTGAAGCTAAAACCTTAAGTGGCATTTGAGCTACCTGCACTGTCAGTCTTGACACTCACAGCACTAACAAGGAGACCACCAGTACAGAAGCCAACTCTGTTATGCCTCCCTGGTGGCTTTTCTTTAACATAACAACTGGCTCCTTGTTCCTGTCAGGATCCATGTACATGCATGCTATACATGCATGTGTTGACAAGACTTTCTCTGATCTAATATTTTGATACAAAAATAAACATATTTATGCAGTGGTTACAAAAACACACCTGCTGAACACGCTAAATAAATGTGATTACATGAATGGTCTTTTTCTTCCAAAACAGTTTCCTTTACTAATTGACAAGGGGAAACTGGTTGACAGCACTACCCCTAGCAAACATGCTGGGATGAGAATCATCTCACATTACCTAAACCTCAAACATTTGCTTCTAGTTTTCTTCTTTTTTTTCAGTCGGGGCGGCCCTGCCTGAGGGTGGTTTTCATTGAGAGTCCTTCAAGCAGCACATCTCAGACATGCAGTGACGCCGCTGTTGATGGGCGGTGAGTAAGCTGTTCTACAGCACAATTGGAAACCACTCTGCTCTTGTTCTCTCTTTTGCAGCAGTGCTGGATGTGCTGTTGAATAGGTATTGGATTTGGTTAAACACACATCATTGACAGATATACAGCTACTGGTCAGTGGGGTTTACTTAGGTCCAGTAATGGTCCAGGAGTTTGTTTTGTGTTGCATTCTATGTAACGCCAATTTAGTAATAAGGCCTGGACAGTTCCAAGCCTCCATTTAATAGCATGAAATGTGACTTGTTTTGTTTTGATGCAACACCATGCATTGACATCCCCTCTGGTACTTTGTTATCCCAAATGAGGCACACAAAATGACAAAGGGGGCAACTTTGATATGCTCATCAAAGGTGTAGAAAGTACTGAACTTTCATATTTATTTTCTTGACGCATTACCTAAAAGGAAAGCCAGAGAGTATTTCATTTCACTAGTTTTGACCTTGTAGATCATAGCCAGAACAACCAGTGAGTATGAATGGATATAGTGTTGATTCGGGGCCAAGTGGGAACAGATTCAAAGTGTTTTCTAAAACCTTGTGAATCATAAGTCACCACTGTTTTCAAAAAGGTCATTGACTGTGACTGCACTCATAAAGCTAAGAACAAAGATGCTTTTCCGCGTCATGCTCTTTTCCATAACAATTATTCAACATTAATTCAAGTTTTTTTCAAGTTCAAAAAGCACAGCCCTTATACTTCATGCAGTTATTTGGAAACAGAAATAATTAGCAATCAAAATCTCCAGTTGCACAAAAAGGTTATGTCCCTGAACTAAACTGCATGAGAAAAAGAACTCTGGCAAGTATGGATGTGAATTGGATCCTGCTCGATAAGTTACAGGCTCCCGTAACCTGGACCTGTTATCTTTTGAGGGATACCCTCAAGTTCACGCCAACAAATGCTCTCAATCACTCAGGGAGATGCTGTGTCTCTCTGTTGGCCAATTATTGTTTTAAAAAAGCCTGGGGCATCAAGGAAACTTTGACTCCTGGAAATAAAGACCAATCTCAGAAAGAAACATAGCTACTATTAAAATCTTTATAATTCTGTAAATCACAAGTGATTTGTTTTGCCCTATGGCTTGTTCAGATACATCCTTGCTGCTATTGCAAGGGGCCAAAGGTGACTGCAATTGAGAAGAGCTAGATTATTTTTACAACTGGGCCTGAAAGAAAAAGGTTGTTGTTTTTTTTTTGGGGGGGGGGGCAACAGCCAAAGATCTCCTCTGTGTCATAATTGCCTGAAGTGAGTTAGCAAAGGCCCTGGACGAGGGGTTTGGAGTCAGAACTTCTTTAAAAGACCAGTCCCTCCAGAGGATTAGGCTCTCTGTTGTTTATGTAATGAAATCTTTTTGAAAAAAGAATGTTTGTTTGTATTGTTTGTACTGTTATTCTTTCACTTTTGTTGACAGATACTGCAATTGTTGTTACTGTTTATATCAAACAAGTAACCAACTTGTGCAGAATTAAACCATTGCAAATTGTTTTACTTTTGCATAGCAGTATTAAGGGCTATACTGATTAATTTTGAAGAAGAATTAGCCAGCCTATTTAAACAAAGTGGGAGCCAAAAGTGGTAGAGAGGATCATGCAATTATGACTAAAATCACTCCAATTAAACATTACCATGTTAACTTTTGGAGAGCTCACACTCCACATAATATACTGTAATTACAAATCAGGGGGGATGGGAAAAGAAATATAAAACTCAAAAATCATGGAATGACATTAACAGTGTATGGATACAAAAAAAGAAGCTCTTCCAGCCCCTGGTGCTCGGGGTTGAGAATGGCACTCTTACTCTGGCTGCCACCCATCCCTAACCACCCCTCCCTATTCAGTAGTGATAGGCCCTCCGGTACTAGACAAGGGCCCTGACTGAGGACGCTTTGATACTCCAGCCTCTAATCACCAGAGTGTCCCCAGTGCCCAGCTGATGGACCACATGGGTCGCAGGGAGGATGTCCCAACGATAAATCAGACTACAGGGGTGACAGCACACAAAATAGGTGGATTGTCCTTGGTTTCCCAGTACTGACGGCAACCCTTGTGTCCCCGAGTCACACCACCCTTTTTATTATTTGGGGGCGAGTCAAACGGATGCCTTACCAGCTACTCTGCCCTCCCCCATCTGCTTCTCCTCCACTCTCCAAGCCTGGACCCAGCTATGAACTGTTTCCAGAGTCAGTTACCGGTGTAATTGAAAGTGCTTTGTCATCGCTTTCAACCAAACACTGATGGATGTGTAGCTGAATGAGGTTTGGGTTTTAGTTATATAGGGGGAGTCTGTGCGAGATTTATCACATGAGGCTTCAGAGGGTACAAGAGGCCTTTTTAAGTAAAAACCCCTCCACCCCTCTATGGTCTGTTAAGTATTACTCATTAAACTAGCACACCTTAACTAAGTCCAGTTTATCTATGACTTGAAAGAGACTTCTGTACATGTGTATGCTGAGCCAAAGGACTTGCGTCCAATCAGGATTATGTTCAAAAGGTTAATCATATAAACACATAACTAAGCAGACACAAAATATATTCTTGTTGCAGTGAAAGGGGCCCTGAAAACCCCCCATATCCAAAATAACGCTGTAAACACACTTCCATTACATTTGATAAGAGTAGGGGGTCATGAAGCTGTGAATGCTGATATGTACAGTAATTAAACCAGCCCACCAATACTATATGTTGTTATTGTATCCTGGCAAAAATATCCAGGCAGAAGGCCTTGCTTCATTCATTTATGAATGTGAAAATTCAAAACGATTGTAAACAATATCATTAGACAAAAAGCCCTCAGTCTGAGCACTCTGAGCTGCATGTGTCTTACACACAAGTAACAAAACAAATACAAATAAAAAGATCTTTGGAACCATTGAATTCAGAACTCAAATTCAACAACCAAATGTGAAGCGTAGGAGGTGGTTCTCATTGTCTCCCCCTTATTAGAGCCCGCCCCCAGTTGCCTGGGCTGGCTGCTCTGTCAGGGCCTGGGTCCTGGCTCCCATCCAGCTCTGCTCTGATGTGGGCCTCTTTGTGATTTGAGGAGTATGGAGTTTTGCGGTGCAGCTGTCCTAAAGCCATGCTGGAATGCTCGAGCGATGGTGGAGGTACAGAGGAGGAGAGTGACCTTACTGTGTGATGTGGGAAAGGGAACGGGGCAGGGGTTACACATTATGGCTGCAATATAAATAAAACAGAGCTTGGTTTCCTCACTGAGATAGGGAGATGGCCAGAGGTGAATGCCCATGCTCATGCACTGGCTCATCCTCAGTCAGCTACACCACATTTGTACATGTCATATGACATCTGACCACTGTTTCCTGCCTTGGATAGTAAATAGACTGGAGCACAGAAGTGCCTAGAAAAACGGTCATCCTCCCAAAGATTTATAATTTTCAGATTTGATCAAATAAAGTTAAAAGTGTTGTATCTTCAATATAGTGCATTTGCTGTTTAAAGAAAAAGTGCCTTAACTAAAACAAAGGGGACATTGAAGTAAAAATAATACATTAGGACATATATGACAATTAGTTCATATTTCATGTAACTTTAAATTGCAATTGTGTGATTATAGTTTGCTGGCTAAAGGACTACTAGGGAGGTGCCCCTGTCTGGTCTGCTTGACTGGGCTCTCTCACGGTACACAGGAACAAATGGGAACAAAGCACCAGGACCCTGCCACAGGCACAGACACCTGGCCGCACAGACAAAGGCAACACCATTTGAACAGGAAGCGAAGTGTCCAAAGTAAACAGAGCTCACCTGGATTCACCATCACTAAATGAAACTCAATCTGACTTGTTTTCAGGCTAACTTCTCTTGGATGTCCCACTGGGCCAATAATTAACCGACAGGATCGTGAAGTAATTGGTCCTATAGTTTTCTGTTTGTTTTGGCAACATGTGGAAAACTTTATTAACAGAGACAGGAGTTCATTGCATACATGTGTTTTAACCTAGGGATTTAGGTTTAATCCCACATAGACTGAATTGAACTCAATGCAACCTTTTCTATTTATGTGGTTAAATGTTCAACAATCATCAAGCATTTCATAATTTCAAGTGTGGATTAGTCCCACAAGAAAAGAAAAAAATCAATGAATAGAATGTTGCCTATGGGAAAATTAGCATGGTAAATTAATATTAACTTGCAGATGGTTGGGTATGGGGCATCTTTGTGGCTCCAAACTAACAATTGATTAACTTGTAAATTCCCATCGCCCAGCTGTTATTCAGTCTGTTTACCATAAATAAAAGAGGGGGAGTAGAGAGAGGATCCAGATGCTTTGAGTGCAGCGAAAAACCAATCTGTCATTGTTCTCAACTAACATTGATGGATGCTGGTTTGAATGGGTATTGGTTTTAGTTAAACATGACAGAGTGAGGGATGACACGTCATTGGTCACAAAGGTTTGGGGTCCAAAAACGCCTCAGCAGTTGCTTTTTTTCGGCCAAGGCGACCTCTTGTTCATGTACCAGCTGCTAATTAAGAAGAGTTGGTGAAGGTTGTTTTTTTAATGCTACTTCTGCTCAGTGTAACAGTGCTTAAGTCAACTGGGTCGGCACTACCAGCATCTGAATGAAGCAAGATTTTAGGAGATTGTTTTCAATTTTTTACATTATTTCTTAGCATTAAATTACATTTAACAGTAGTAAGCTGTAATATACCATCTCAGTTGGATTGTACGTCTACCATATCAACCCAATATACAACCCATGTAAGGATGGTACTCTTGTTTTAGCACTGGTATACAATGCTAAGAGTATCAAAGGCACTGACATTTAAAACAAATCTTAGGAAAGGCACTGCAAAACCTTCAACTGAGGATTTTTGTGGACATCTGGGTTTAGCCAAGGCACAAAAAAAATATTCACATCAAAAAGACATCTAATGATGTCAATTGGAGACGCTGATGTGTACTGTATGGACAGAACACTGGGGATGATAAATCAAGTCTCTCTACAGACCTTAGCCAGACGTGGGCTGGTGAATGGTCCACTGCACCCTGGCTCCCACTGACCCCCAGATCCTTAGAGTGATGGAAGATACATGTGGAACCTCCATCCACCAGCAGATGATCACATACAGAGCATTGTGTTCAGTGTGTGGTATGCCACCAGAGAGCCGGGAAGAACAAGCCAAGCCTTGGTCTGGTGGGAGCCCCCAGCTAGGCCCCAGATGAGCTCTGGTCAGTCAAACTGGGATCAAATCTGGAGAAGGTCTTAGTTAGGGGTCAGAGGGACGACATCACTGCAGAACTCATCACTGGCTGCCAAATCTGGCTTATATTTTCAGGCACCTTAAAGACGGAGAGTCATCCAATGAAATACTAAGAATCACCAAACTCCATGCTTTGATTCTGTTCATACTGTATTATTACATAGCATAGACATTGGACACTGCCAATGTTACTTTACTGCATTAACAATAGACACCATTGATTGTGGAATGTATTGGTCAGCAACCTCAAAGAGTAAAGTTACAAATATATATATATATTTTTTTTTACATACATCCAAAAGGAAGATGGATACCTGAAGTCCATTTGTATGTGTCTCTACATGCCAATTACAGTGTATTAAGTTTGCATTAAACTAGACAAGACTAGACTAAACAATTGATGTTTGGCTGGCATTGACTTAGAAAGTGGAATATTTTAATAGAATTGAGTGGATGCAAAACCTTTCAAAACTTTATTTTGAGGAGGTCACATATCTGCAATTATGATTGCAATTTACAATACTTAATATTTATTGAAACCTGTGTTGAACACAATTTAAGTGTAATAGAATGACCGTTGACGTATGGAACATAATAACATATATTATAAATATCTTCCTTCCTATTCTACCTATCAACATTTTGATTTATTATTATTGTTACTATTATTTTTATGTGGTAAGGAGCTGTGCTTGGTCTCTAAAGTAATCCCATACAGGCAGACTTCTCCCAGACAAAACCACCGGCTAAAGCCGACTGTCTGAGCAAGGCTGAAAAAGACAAGACTCCTCACATGGAAAGAAAAGGAAGACATAGAGGGTTTTCAGCAGGCAGCCTTCAGACAGGAAGACTCTGGAGGAAACACCAGAAAGCCATTAACTAACCACAGTATTACGGTGATCTACTTGCTGGAATGAGCTACAGACAGCTAATGAACTATCCTAACGGCTTTTCTTTTTTTCCCCCTAACTGAAATGCACCACTGAAAGAGCTCTTACTTCTACAAAACAGCGTGACAGATCAATGCCTGATTCCTAAATCAAGGGAAAAAGGTTGTTCTCTGTCTCACTGGGATTCCACAACCCATGACCCCTATACCTAAGACCCTCCCATACCCATTTAAACCAAACAAGTATCCCCCCCACCCCCCACCCACTCCTAATTAAGAGTGAGGCAGTAGGGCTTTTTGTCTATGTGGTTATGCTTGCAATGTTAGTGTCTGGAGTGTGAAAACAGATCTGATAGACTGGTGCCCTCGGTTCTCCCTGATCAGGCTCCAGCAGGTATTCGCCATGATTGACAGCCTGCAGGTCAGCCGCCCATCTCTCAGACTGTTAGAGGGTGGGCGTTAAAGAGATTTGGAATGCCTAGGACCCTGATTGCTTTATTGCTCGCCTGTCAGAACCATTGTACAGCTCTGTATTATTAGGGCTTGCCATCTCTCACCGTCTGGAAGGCGTCGCGTCTCAGCTTTGCATAAAGAACAACCGCACCATTCAAAATCCTCTTTCTCTTCGGCTGAAAGAAAAAGAGGCACAGATTTTCCTCAGAATCGCTTGTGTTGGTTTGTCAGATTGTGTCACCAGTGTCTCTGGGGAGTAAGTTTGATGGTACTGGGCTATCTCAAACGGAGACAGAAGATCATGCTTCGCAAGTATTCATCAGAGTGATATTAACATTTGCATTTACTAAAACGATGAACTTGAATGAGTCTCTGACTTACCTGACACAGCTAATCATACTGCATTTTAATAACCCAGTCTTCAATTACCTGAAACAGACACAAGGCAAACAAGCTGTTAAGATCAATTAACATGTATTTTATTTGCGGTCTGCATTCAATATTAACTTTGAACTGTCAATAGCACACCAATTTCCTCATGGAGGTGTTCCAATCAAATGAGCAGCCTATTTTGAAGTTTTATACTGTGCACCAAATCCTATATGTAATCATTTATCCCTTTACAGTATGATGGCTGTTGAGTGGATTTGCTATGAAAACGAAACCTTGTGCACACCTGGCCGTGCATGGCAAGGCGAGGTTAGATTAGTAAGGGTTGGTGAGCACAAAGCTGTATCTCATATATTTTGCATGCACATTGCGTTGTGAAGTGTAACCATTGCCTGAGTGCTTTAGAGTAACGTTTAGCAGCACATTTTGGGCTTGTACATAGCCTATAATAACGACAGGTGCTACTGATTAAATTTCAGAGATTTCTTTCTTTTAAATCAAATCTTGCAAACTAAAACGCTGCCTGGGGGCCTGTCCAAACAGTAATTTCACTCCATTGTCTGCTCTTAGACATAAAGAATGAGACTAGAATACAGGAATTGGGATGATAGTATTGCTGTCTAATTATGTTAATGTACTCCCTCCTCTTTGCCAGCTGTTTCATTTTCTGCCACCAATCAGCAAAAAAAAAAAAGAAAGTGCTGTAGTCTAGAATAAGTCAACATTGTTTCATAATTGTGGGTAGAAATGCTTGTCTACGAGCTTGTGGTTAGTATGTCAATTCATCCTCCATACAGAACTATGGTATAATCCATGTTGCTCCTATTATAAAGAATCATCTTTGTTCTCCACACCAACATGCACAGGACCAGTCCAAGAAGTCTCTACAGACACCCACACCTTTTTTTTCTTCCTATTTCTCTTAATTCCCTAGGCCAAGATGACAGGCTGACAGGTTGTTGAAGGTCATCGGAGTTGTGGCTCCTGGTCCCCCTGGAGTCCAGGCGATGGCCAGGCCTCATCCCAACAGCTCCTGGCTGCCCCAGCCCACAGAGGAGGGAGACAAGCCCACAGGGGGGCCTTGTCCCTGTCTCCGTGGAGACGAGGCGATGGGCAGGCCACGGCTCAGACTCACACCTTTCTGGTCAGCGCCTCTGAGTCTCTAAGGAGACTTACCGGCCTAGCAGCAGTCACACACAACCCCCCCACCCCCCCGACCCCCCCACCCCCAATATCTTTTTGTTGTCTTCTGTAATGCCAGTACAAGCACATTGTGGAACGCCTCACCTCCAGTCCGACCTCCCTGCCCTGGCAGCGCTACCCCTGTAAGGCCTGCTGGGAACAGTGGCGAGATGTGAGATGAGACCTGCGAGTCTGGGCAAGGCCTGGGAGGGGACCCACGCACTGGGACAGCCCACACTTTCAGTGGATCACGCTCCATTATGTTTGTATCAGGGTGTGTGAAACAATCATTCCCAAAAGCCAATTCCTTAAAAATGTTTTTTTTGGGGAATTGTGCACTGTTACAATGTGTATAACTGTCTTGGATTCAGTTTGTACTCAGCTACAGTACATTTTTTTCATACCGCATTCACTTGACATGTACATAAAATACATTGACAGGCAGCTTGCTCATGTTCATATCACTATCGATTTAATACAAACCATTTCTGTGTATCCTGATCTGAGAAATAAGTGTTAACCTCTTCATCACTCTACCCTGGTGTGTCCTTACTGGGAGCCATATTGATTTTATTTGTCTGAGAGTCCTCGCATTGCCCATGGCCTTTACCGCTGGGACAAATCTAATTGTTTATCTCTGGACACTTTCCTGCCTCCACTCCCTTCTGTCTCATTATGTGCCAAGATTTGACAAGTCAAGTCTCCACACACTCTCAAATCTCGCTTTTACAACATGTCGCTCTGTAGAACACTACAGATGGCTTGCTTCTCGGCAAAACCTCCCACATGGAATGCTACAAACATGACAACAGAACACACTTGCAAAAATACACACACACACGCCCAGAGACACACATATTGTATTGTACACATACTGTACATCCACTTGCTGTAAAAATGCTGTTTGGATAAAGAGTGACACTACCCCTTAAAAACACACAAAACATTGATGACGCATATTGATTTAATCATACTTTTTTTTTGCAAATATCAAATACTTATGAAGGGAATAAACAATGCGATCTTCTGAGTTGCTAATACTACTGTTTCGAATCTTCTACATGAGTTGCATCTTTTGGTAGATATTATTCACCATCACTTGAGAGAGACTCTTGTGTTGCAGGTCTTTTCACGTAGTCCTTCTTTAATATTATTTTCTCAACAGCCATGCAAGCGCTTTCAGAACCATGGAAGCCCATGGCCAGGTTTTATCAGCGAGTTAACTCTACAGAAGTGGGCTAGATCAATAAGCACATTCTCCAAGCGGAGCCGGGGAGGAGAGTCGGAGGCGCGGGGGAGAGAACGCGAGAGGCAGGGAGCAATCAGAGATCTCTGGATGTGTGTGCCTTCAGGAACGGATCGATGCTCTGACAGGAGCTCTGCTTTGTTCTCTCCCAGTGCTCAGATGTTAGGCGTGCTTTACATGATTGCTTAAAGGTTTTTGTTTGCCTAGTTGTTTGTCTGTTTGTCATTTATGCTCTGTCTACTTAACAGTATTTCCCGCTGTCCATTTTGTAAGCAGGTTGTACATTCCCCCAAAACACATCACAAAATCTAAGGGAATGTACTATTGGACTAGGACATGGCACAGATCTGTATTGAATGTAGTGCACTGCATCTCAAGGCCCATAGTATGATGACAGTGATTGAATGAATATAAATGTAATTTCAATGTTTAAATGTAATTACCAATACCGTACATATACAAGTACATATATTTATTTATACAGAGCATATATACACACACAACATGAATATACTGTACATAGCATTGTTTAGCAATGTTCAAAGAAGTTTGTGGACTAAGTTTTACAAATATTGATTAAATTATTTACACGCTTGTGGTAGTAATGAGGCTCCAAAAGTGATTGGCGGCTGTGTGTAACTGGCCACACAGAGAGCAGCATCCTTACCATTCTATTCAAACTGAATGGCAGTTTTTTAGTTTTTTTGACAGGACTGGCCTTTGACATACTTTGTCATCTGCTTAGTCTCAAGGAATTTTCCATCATCATTATTCTGAATTTTTCCCTGCTTCTGCCATTTCTCACATGGCAACCTAAACCAAGTTAAGCACTTTGCCTCTTCAAATAAGCTGCCAAGAATTACTCCTAATAAGAATGTGTGTGTGTAAGCTGGTCCTCCACTGAAAGGTGTTGACCGCAAAGGACAAGTAGGTGTCAATAGATCTGGTCTCGGTGCCTATGGGAAGTTGAGAAGTACAAACTCCTTTCCAAGGCTTAATAAGACAGCACAGATGCGCCGTTGTCTGAGCACAACCCTGTGTCTCATTGTACTTTGGCCTTCCAACCCTGCCAATGCAAGAGCAGTATTGCATTGGCCGCGTGAGAGGGTCTCATTAGGACAGGCAAACGAAAACCGGGGTCAAGGTACATAAAGGTAGCCAGAGCTAAGGAGCATGCCTCTAAGATGAGCTGGGAGCTCCACCACGTCCTAGGGCCACCCCTCCAGACCTCTGGCCCTCCCTGCAATGACCTCCTATCTCTACCATTATTTGATGAAGCGGTGCTTGATAATTATTTTGCGTGGATGGAGAAGGGGGCACAGTGTGAAAGGAGTGTGTCACTCCGAGGGAAAGGATAGCAGGGGATGACAGAAAAGAGGAAAAAAAAGAAGAAAAAAAAAGATCAAAAGCAGGCCTTTCACTTTTCATGCCTCAGAAGGCTCCAAAGAGGATAAGGAACAATCGGGCCCAGGGTCTCCTGTCCTCTCTGGCAATTAGACTCAGCTGATGAAGTGAAAGGGATGAATGGCAGGGTTCAAGGCCTTCTCTAGGATTCACACAACAGGGTGTGTTTTTTGCCTTATTCTCCTTTATCTTCATCTTTCTTCAGAGTGGCAGAAATGCAGCTGAAATATTTCCAAATGAAGACAATGCAGTCCAAGGTGCCAAATCGTAATCATGCGGGTTGATGAGATTGAGGGGGTTTGAGAGCTGCTATTGGGAACACAGCAGTCTTGTATTCAATGACATGTATCTTTACACATGATCAAGACCACAAAGAAGAGATTTACACGTATTATATACCACTGTGGATCCACATATAAGTCCATAAATTCACATCTATTCTAAAGAAGTAAAAAAAGAAAAAGAAAAAAAGAGAAACTCCAATTCATTATGGACTGAAAGTAGCAGTACTGTCAAAATATCAAAGTGGTGAAAGCAGATGCACCTCACATATGGCCAATTGTTCTAACTGCAATGTGTTCTCGACTACACCTGATAACTGACTGCTGGGCCAATTAAAAAGCAATCTCCTTCCAATATATTACCAAAAACTGTTTGCATAACAGTATGAAGTATGGACAGTACAAGTAAGAAGCTCTACTTTATTAATAAGCAAGCAATAAAGCAAGTAAAGATAGTTAATATGTAGCTCGCAACACTGCAATGTATCCAACTGACTCATGCCAACCTTTATTCTTTTCAACGTAATATTGAAACTTAATTAAGCATAATGAAAGTTTTTTTTTTTCTTTCTTTTTCTGGACACCCCCCTTGGACTGTTTTCTTAGCCATTGTTAATACAGTATATCCCCGTAAATGGCCCCAGAAGCCCCAACGATGTCGCCACACTGCACTAAAACCTTAAGATGCTTAGTGATATTCTTTAATCTGGTCCACTGATAATGTGTTTTAAGAAGCGATTCAGCTTTTCCAAACTTTGAGTTCAAAGTCTCAGTAGCATGGGGTCAGAATGCCAATGGGCTAAATAAAGAGGAGCCAAAATGGGCTTTGGGGGATTTGAAACTTAGGCCCCTGAAGCCCTTTGATCTAAACAGAGTTACGGCCATAGTAATTCCAAATATCAAATGCCAAGCACTGCAGCTCTGCCAGCATTGTGTGGTTGGCATGTAGAATGCAAAGCTCTACGTTTAAAATGGAACAGTCAATATTGTCTACATGCAGAATTCATCTCAATTGGATGATCTGGAGTTCTTTAGACTGTGTAGCCTCATGGGATTAGAGGATGAGGGAACCTTTGACATTTTTTTTCTCTTTCTCAGAATATTAAAACTAAAAAAATAAGCTGCTTTCTGAAGTATAGGTAGCCCTGGTGCTGTTTTGCTAGCACTCTCCCAACTAGCTTTCTAAATGTCCCCTTCTCAAAATGTCAAAAATGTTCTTAGCAAGATGGAAATCAACCCTGATGCATCAAATCAAAGGATGTATTACTCTTTAAAAGGACACAAGGAGGAAGTTGGATGGAAGTACTGTACACATCTGTGAGAAAGCATCCATTACTGGCTCCATATCTTAACTTTGCAAACCCAATCTGGATTTAGAGTGTTTTAAAAGGTTAGGAAGAACGATAGATTAAAGGTTTACTGTATAATAATTACAATTCTTGCAATGTCTTTTTCAAGAGCCAATATTACTGTCGATGAAATTGAGGACACAATCAGAAGCTTATCTTTATTTTAAACTTTACTTTGGCTCTGCAATACATAAGCTCACTGTCAATTAAGGAAAACCAGCTTTGTTTGCCCAAATTGTTTTGGTAATAACACATCTTCTCAACTGACATGCTACCAAATGTTTTGAATGAACAGAATCATTCCAGTATTACAGTCACTGTACAGTAATACTGACCAGGATATTCATGTTAAGCGTTTACCTGATCACCTCTTGATGTTGTTGTGCATGGAGGAAATATTTGCATTCATGCAATATGCAGAATGGTTAATGGGCAGGAACATTACAGTGTACATAAACACTGTCACTTGAGTAGAGCATACTGTACTCTTGTTAAATCAGTTTCTGACATGCACAAGTTTGCAGATATGCAATCAAAAGAGTTTACAGTCCTGTGTAAGAAAGTTGACTACATTGTAAACTTCAATCCACATCCAATTAAATCATACATAAAGAAAAGCAAGTTACTCCATGAAAAAATACCAAAGTATAAAAATACATTCCCCTACTTCAAATCCTAATTTCTAGTGACCTACTAAATACAAAATGTTTTCATATTATAAAAAATCCTTGTTTCAGTTTTCTGATAGTTACTAATATGTTATTCAAGATCATATTAATTACGATACTGCTAATGACAAGTGAACTTGAAGAGTAGCAGATAATGGACATCTTGTTTTAATTGTTCACATATTTGGCTCTTTTTCTGGGCGACAAGGCTATTACTCCACCGTCACCACTTATCAGCGAAATCAGGGAGGATTAATGGTTTCACTTGTGCTGGTAAGAAATGTTTAAGTTGTCTCGATTATCAGTGCAAGAAAAAGAATAATGGTTATTTGTCATTGTGTTAAGCAGTTTGAGAGAGTAATCTAACAATCCACAGAGTTTACCACCCTATTAACCCTAACGGGAAATTCAAGTTCAATAGAATGCATACAGTTCATGCCAGAATGACCTATGTAGAACTGGGACTTCCTTTCTTGACCATCAAGTTTGATGCACAAAAAGGAATTGGTTTTGTCCTTTTAAATCAAACATCTTTACCTCACAAACCTTTCTTTAACTCTTTAGTGTCACAAAAAGTGTCACAATAATCACTGAATTGGTAAAAGTGCTTCAAACCTGACATGCATTTGCTTACACCTATCACAAAGTCATGAATACTTAAAATTCAAGGACAGACAATGCAAGCTAATGGTCTCGAATGAATCAGGGACATATACACAGTTAAAACAGTCAATTCAGTAAAGCACATCAACCTTGAACTGAACTGCTTCTTTCATTGACATGCCTTTAATACATGAACACGTCTAGCAACAAACACCATCCTATCAGTCACCATTTTACCAAGTAACAATCAACATGCAATAAAATAAACTATTAATTATTATTAAGTTTGGCGATGGATACAAAAATATAACTTAAATTTCAGAGTGACACCAACTCATTGTGGTTGACTCAATACGAGTGAACAGGGGGCTACCCTTGAGTGTTGCAGCAAGCATGATGTCAAAAAGATCTCCTTTCCACAAAAACATAGTCCGGGGACACCACAAAGGGATGGGCTAATCAATATCTGCATTTAGTCACCGAGAAATAAACAGACACATAGAATCTATTGCAAAATGTCAGATTTTACCTGAATAATTTCCTAAGAAAATGACACAACTAGATCTATATATTTTGTATAAAGGATAGCAAAACACACAGATAAAAAAAAAGCCATATACTGTAGTTTTTTTGTCTTAATATTTAACAAGACAATTCTTAAGAATATAACACCTTGTTGGAAAATGTTCTTATGAAGAATTTACTATCACTCTTAACAATGCCCTCCTAACATTGTCTATGAAGCCATTCCGATTGGACAGGGATTTTCCTCTTGCAGTTTTCACTGAATCTGTGCCCCTGTAATCTCCTACATTATTTGTCCTGTCTGTCTCCTTTGAAGTATCTATAAGCCATTTTCCATTATCTGTTTGTGCGCTATTTTCTCCTTTTTCCCATGAATGTTTTATGTATTGGAAAGAGAATGAGTGTTCTCTGCAATAAGGCCAGCCCACAGCCTCAGTAAGACAAATTGCTCCAGAACGCCTAAATGGCAGTCAATGATAACTCATTGTAAGGAGAGTAAGTGACTTCCAATGGAGTGGATAGGGGACGGAGAGTAATGGCAGAGCACAGGTGAAAAATAGATGTTTGGCTCTGTGTAATTACTCCATTAGGGGACTCTCTGTTAATCTACCAAACCACAGCAAGTGTTTTTACAGTGTCGAGGAGATGACAGAAAAAAAAAATGACTGCTACCGGACAGAGAGGAGCCCTACAACACCCTATCAAAACAGACACGATGAAGTGTTACCTAATGGCCAAATGTGCTCTCTGTGTATGCTCTTTAGAACATCACACACATCAACTACTCAACAGTCCATTGTACTGTTAGATGTATAGGTAAAGATAATTTAGCAACTTGACCAATTAATTGCATTACCTGATGTAGGCTTCCATGTGTTCAGATTACTTTAACCTTTCCTCCATACAGTATGTCTCACTGGTAAATGGATAGTCTGTTAAAAAGGAAAATTAAGGTTAAGAAGAACAGACAGAAAGAAAACTCCACCCATTAGAAACCTACCTTACCCATGGCTATCATCAAACAAAAATAATGATATCAGTTTTTTGACCATTTGGTGCTGCTACCGCCTGTGGCAATCTAGACAAAAGAGCCATGAAAAACAGAGCAATATGGTCTTAAGAGTTTTGTCTGACCACACAATCTGTTTTCTTAAGTCAACTTTTAAAACACTGCTATGAGCAGTGCCCACAGCTTTATCACGGAAGTTGAGCTTGACCTTTACTCATCTTCTACAATACTTCCCATCTGCTTAGGTCTCACCCCAAACTCCATCCCAAATGGCATTGGATCCAGTTCGCGTATGCTCTGCATCCATACAGTACAATACGGATTTAGGTTTACTTACTGGGATACTTCGCAAGGCAGGCCCTGTCTGACAGGAGTTCAAGATCCAATTTTAGTGAGTCTTGCATTCTTAGAGTATCCATCTGAGGTTTGCATATTAGACTGTGTCAATCACTAATGGTGTTAGAAATAATTAACAACTGTCGGTCAAACCACATGCATAACAAGAAGCCCAATCAGTATGTGTTAAGTGCAGAGATTTGTACCTCGACAACTTTTCTGACTGCTAACATGTTGGCAACAACTCCAACAATCCCCGGTCACCGCAGCAGAAAACGAGCATGGTGACCTGATTAACCATACATTTCCAGGTCAGATTTTTTTTTTGCGGCACTTAATTTGTATATCGCCATTTACATGGTCTGTGGCTTGCACCTACCTGTTGTATGTTTTCATGCAATCGTAGTTCAGACTGCCTGTCACTGTCGGCCAGCACAGAGAAGGACATGTTTTCTTTGCGCTAGCGCTTACTACCTTCAAAAAGCGGGCTACGGCGCCGCTCAGTGGACGCACCTGTTCCATATGTTTAAATTTGTCCGTATTGCAGCCTCCAGTGATCACCATATCGTAGCCTACTGATTGATGTTTTATATCACAGGGTTTGTCAATAATCACCGACGGCATCTGCTAATTACATTTTAGACAACTATCAACAAGATTTAGATTAGAACCAACTTTGTTTTCTTTTTTGTGGGAGTCTACTTTTGACAGCTCAAAATGAGTTCAGTGGAAAAGAAAACTGAGTTTCCACGGATAGACATTCGCGAGACTTGATACCAAGCAGCAGAGTAAGTATGCTACTTTGTTTGTGGCATGTTCAGGTTATAAAATCACTCTCTCAGTGTACTATCTGCTGCGTGGCACGACTGGTTCACTGACAATGTGAATGTACATATACAATGTTACTCTCAACACTGCGTGTATGTACGAGTTGACTGCAGGCTGCTGTATGTGTTTATTCTAGTCTAGTTATGCATTTAAGTATACGATTTATTTTTTCAAACACATCATCCTACAGATGTCTTACCTTATGAGCAAAAAAAAAGAAAGAAAAAACCTCAGTGGAACAGTATGTGTTCTGACCTGTTTAAAAAGCAAGGTTTACCTTGATTAGCTTTGATTGATTAATTAATAACAGATCATTGAGCATGCATGCTGAGATCTAACTGAGGCCTGGCCCGTGGCAGAGGGGGGGTTAGGCTGGTGCCTGGCTCTGGGTGTAATTGTGTGTGGCTGGGTGGCCTCCTGCACTGCGAGGGAGGGAGAGAGCCTGCCTCCTGCTCCCTGGAGCAGCCTGCCGTGACATGCACACCCAGCACCACCTCACGCTTACATCTAAGGACAGAAGGAGACTGCTAACACTCCGTGATGTGTGGTTGTAATGTTGAACAGCGTTATTTGGGCAAGGCTACTGAGTCTTGTCTTTGTGAATGGTAATACTGCAAATATTACTATTAATTAGTCTACAAATAATACAAGAAACAGCGTATGTTTGCATGTGCCCATTTATCATTTAACGTCTTTGGACAGTTACCATAATTTGGCACGTGGCTTTTGTATTTTTAGGTTACACAAAGGTAGTTGACTTGTCTTTATACGACATGAGCTCTCTGCAAGGAATGATTTAATGCCTTATGCTCAGGTTCACTCCAAGTGGTTAGTCTGCATCCATGCTGATTGAGGTACCAGCAACAAATGAGTTCACGGAGTGCATGGTCTAGGCTTCTGGCTTATTTAAGCACATCTAAGTACGTCTCTTCATATCATGCTTGTAAAGTAGCACAGAAAATATATGTGCCTTTTAAGACATTGCTGTCTGTCTTTAAAAAGCTGTGCCTGGTGTTTGATGCCATACAAGTGACAGACGACTTCAATGGGAACAGTCAAGACTGGCAGTCTTTAAGATGAATGAGAGACAGACGGGCAACATGTTTTTTGTTTTTCATCCAGAGGGATGGTTTGTGCCCAAACTTGATTATTAGAGATGGACATACCGATAGGATGTGGGATTGTTGAGTCCTTGAATCAACTCACTAATACTTTCCATATCATCATTCTGCTTTTCTCCTCTTTTGCATCCTTGACGAAGCATCACAGATTTTCTTTTTCCATGTTCAGAGTTTTAGTTTAGATGCAATGATTCACATTTTATAATAAGAACTAAATGTTTAAAAGGTGTATCTGTCGTTTTTAAAGATTTGTTTTAATGACCTCTCAATCTTCGGACGGTCGTTTAAATCTAAAAGCTAACAACAGCATCCCAGCTTAAACCAGCTGTGCTGCTATGTGACTCTCCTGGGTTTGGATCCTGAACCTCTGCCCCCTCGGCGTAGGGTGTCATTAGAACCCTCCCTGTGAAAAGCTGTGTTTCATTTGCTACTCTCTCCATGATGGTCAGCATTTTTGAGAATGTCCTAAGCTCTGAAATGAGTCCCATATTATTTCAGACTGGATGGGATAATGCACGGCAGGAGGCAGAAAATGAGATCTTCCCTCTAGAGAATGCCTGCAGTGCCTTCTACTAGATGCAGCCATAGGGAGCATACATACTGTGAAAAACACACTCTTTGACAGAATTATTATATATTTATTAACAAGTGGTTTGATTATTTTTCCCACTTTCATAGTCATTTCTAGTTGTACAAGGAAAAGAGGCAGGACATGTAAAATGTTGTCGAAAATATGGGCGGCCTTGTAGTTTGGTGCTTGGAAAGATTAGTATCACCACAGACATGAGGGTGCAGGCAGTAATCAGTGACCCATAAAATAAGGTGTTTTATCACCCTCTCAGAGACATGCCCTCATCCCAGGGACACAGGCAAGTGCTACAGCTCCCAGTCGCACACAGCATATGAAAGCTGCATCAGGTTCAGCACAGGAAGCTGTCCAGATTGATTCTTGAACTGCCAATACTGCTGGAAATCAGATCCCAGTGGTTTGAGATTAGCCTCCGGCGGTGACTATGTTCTGGCACATGGTGCTGGAGGTGTGTTACTGTAAGTCACTCACTCGGAACTGCTGTCTGGAAAACAGAAACAGAAAACACTTGGAAAACAGCTCTGCCTCTGTTAAAAAACTTGTTACATGAGCATACAGGGTAGTAATTAATATTGAATTGGATTAAAACAAAATGTATACAGTTTACAAACATAAATATATATATATTATTATTATTATTATTTATTTGTTATGTATTTATCTATGTACAGGTAGATGTGCAATAGATGTGCAGGGCTAAATCCACTCAAGTGTCTCCTGAAATAGAAACATTATTAGAACAGAAGTACCATTTTACCAGTAACCAACTTGATATTTTGACGATAACATAGGCTTTAATTATGTGTTGTAGGAATGATCAGTCAGTTATAATTTGACTCTGACCTATAAAGTAGTAGCATGACAGAACGTCATTTTCTGATGTTGATCTGGCTCCATTTGCACCCAAAAGTGAAGATCTCCATTGGGAAAAGTCAAACAACAAAGCTTGGCTTAGTCATGGAAACTTCAACTGACTGACCTTTGGGAGGGATCCATATCTATGCTTGGGGAAAGAAAGATGGCGATGCCAAGCAGTCGTGTCCTTTGTGTTTTGTGAAGATATTGAATGTTTGAAGTGTTAACACTGACACTAAGCTTCTGGGGCGAGAGGGTGAAGGCAGCGTGTCACACAATGGGAAGGGACTTGGATATTACCTTCTCCTGCTCTAACCTCTGACCTTTGCTGGTTTTTGGGTTTGCAGCAGCCTCCACTCCTTGGGGGCAGTGTCTGTCTGAATTGGATCATTAGAATATGCTGGAAATAAAATATTGTTTTATTTTTATATAAGTGGTTCATACTCACACACATTATGAAAACCTAGCTGTATGTGCATTCCATATTTAATTAAGCATTACGGATGCATGTATTATATTAAAGTATACAAATGCTCTTAACTATAATCAGTATTTTACTCTGAAATCTCCTTTCAGCTCTAACAAGACCCTTGGTGTATTGGCCAACCAGTAGGCATTTCCTGTCATGGAAATGACCTTTATTAATGAATCTTTGGATTTGGATGACAATGTTTTCGTGTGATCTTCCATATTATGTGCCTCCAGTAGCTAGGCTGACATAATCCATTGAGGCCACACATAAAACAGTGTGCCATCTGCACCTGGAGCATGGCTATCAGCATTCTCTCTCTCTCTCTCTCTCTCTCTCTCTCTCTCTCTCTCTCTCTCTCTCTCTCTCTCTCTTTCTCTTTGGTTGAGCTTTTCTGTCTGTGTGTAGCCTGACCCTGCTCTTCACTTTCTAGGCTACAGAAGCCAAACCAAAGGCAGCTTTCAAAGGGGACTGTCTGCTCAAATCAAGTCAGGGGCCTTTTTAGAATCGGTTCAGAGATCATAGCAAGTTGAAGTCAGGGAAGAGGATGACCCTATCCTCGAGGCTTGATCGGATCTTGGCCCAGTCAAACCCAGCAGGGCTCAGTCTCTGGACAGCTCCGTCTCTGCAGGCTTTGACTCTGTGATAGTGGGAATGAAAGGGGGCACCAAGAGAGCAGTAGTTCTGATGTGTCAGGCTCAATGTCCTGGCAGTCTCACAGAGCAAACTGGGAGAAGCAAAGGACATAGCCAGCAGGCACAGGGCCAGAACAAGACCCCTAGATTGTGTGACATGTCATCTAATGGCTGTCCTTTTGCTTTAACTTTATGCATCCTAGATTAGTTGGGGCCAATGATGAAGGTCAGTATGTGTTAGACAGAGACAGAGGGCTAAGCAGGTTGTAAATGCTACTTACCAAAATACGGCACCATGCATACAGGATTCCGTAGTTTTAAATGAGGTATTGCTTGATCATCTGTCACTTATGCTTGTCAAGAGTCCTGCATGCAGAGCACATGCAAGTTACTTGCATGCAAGTTTGCTTCATCTCTGAAGGTGACCATGTTCATGCTCGGCAAACTGACTGTGGGATTTGAAGCTCTGTTGTCGGGCGCGTCAGGAGTGTTTCTCTTTAGTACCGCACTTTATTGATGTCTAGATCAATCATATATCAGAGGCTAAAAGCCCTTTAAGTTGCTCTCCACTGTAAATGTTGCTTCATGTGGTGACGGAGGGAGCGAACAGTGGTTTTGTTGACACACCGGATTATTCCCTCTGTGTTCCTGACCCTCCCTGCTTGACTAGGCTTCCCCTCACCCCTACCCCCAAGACCTCCACATTCATTAAGATTACGTATTTACTTAAAGCCGTCCGTCTCTTTGCATAATGGCAAGCAGGTTTTGTGTGGCTGGCACTGTGCGTTTCAAGTACTTGGTAGGGAAAGGACTGAATTTTAAACATGACGTGCCTTGCCTCACCGTTGACCCTGTAAAAAAAATCCCAGTGATCTCATTCTTTGCTTCACTAGAATGCTGCTGATTCCCTCTGTTGCAGTGTTACCTCTCCTAGAGAGGAGCCCTGTATTGGCTGACAATAGCATATTACTGAAAGCATGCTATTCCATTTGTTCTCTCTCTCTTTTCCTTTCTCACTCTGTCTCTGTCTATCGCTCTATGTCTGTCTTTTTCTCTCCCCCGAACAAGAGGAAGCTTTGAGAAACATCACAGTGTGGAATGCTTCCATGTTCAGATGTTAGAGTGGTGACATAGTAGTAGCAACTTTACTGGGGCTACACTGGACTGAGAAGGAAGAATTGTGCTTTTTACATTTCACCACCGTTAGTTTATTCTTTCAATAAATTGTGATCCCTAAGTCTTCGAATGTAATCCCCCCCCTTCAAGAGGGTGATAGTAAGTTGAAACGTCCAAGTTCTCATTTGATGTAACCCGATCCTCGGCTGACTTCTGGCCTGTGAACCTTGAGGTCAGGAGGGCTCGTAGATGTAACCTTTAAGCACGGAGGCCACATTGTTCCAGCCACTCATATGGCTCAAAGGCTTAAGATCTGATGGCCTTGAGCTGTGGCTTGTGACTCCACACTTTGCTACACTGGCTTTTTGAGGGGGAGGGATCTCCGGTCTACTAGGTTCCACTAAGGGTTTCTTGAGACACTTGTCTGCATCCATCTGAATAATGCTTACCTACATAGATATTTGTTTAAGTCTAAGTACACAGTTATACACAGTTTTGCAGTGGCACAGTGTATTGCATACAGGAGACGACATAGTAAACCTGTGTATAAAACCTCTAAGACCACTTTAACCATTATACTGTAGGTCTCACACAAAGGTACTGCTGTTATAGGAATTTACTTAAGTGTTTTGAAATAGTCTGCTATCATGTGAGACCCTATTATTCCATAGCATTATATGGCAGAAAGCATTTAGTAAACCGACACACAACAGTTACATTGATACTGTGGTTGTCAGTCCTTGGAATTGCAAAGATATCCGAGTCTGCGACTTGAGGTGACAAAGGTTAATATTGCTAAGCGCTCAAAATTCAAATAGAGACAGGACTGGCTCATTGATGAATGACGGATAGTTGACCCCATATTTCATATGTCATCGTGTCCACTAGAGCTTTGTCAGACAAGCTTTGTCAGAAGAGGTTTACAGCTTATCCCTCAGTTGTCTCCATCTTTCTTTACTGTTTGCATCTCAGCAGAGGAGACAGTCTCTTATCATGACTCATCATCAGGCCTGATTAAATAGGATCCACGCTACAATCAGTCTTCCTAACCTCGGGGTTATGGTTTAGATGATTGTAAATCCATTTGTCTCCATATGTGTGCATGTGTTTGTGTGTGTGTGTTATGTAAATGCAAAGCTTGTATTATCAACATTGAAAGTACAGTACACCTACTATAGCTGAATAATGGTGATATAATTTCAATAATTTCATTATGACAACAGATTTGATGGTTCTTTTTTGTAATTGTTCTTTTTGGGCAATCAAATCCTACATCAAACTGGAGACTCCATGTTGGTGAAAACACATCCAACATTGATGTTTAAGCATACACACTATGCTAACTATACTGGACATTTATAGCAGGAGGACATTCAAGCCAAGGTTAAAGGTAATACGTTGCTAGTCATCCTCTCTTAACTCCAAACAATGACCTTTATAGAGCGACACTTGTAAGCAAGAGCATATCTGATATCCCTCCACTGTCAAATACTATACACTTTGAGCGTTCTCAGAAAGCGGCCTGATTTGGCCAACCTTGGCCTCCAACATGCCCATATTTTTTGTGAGAAGGCCAATATCCCCATTTTGCCCCAAGGTTTGCCCTTTCATGAATTCAGCTCGAGGGTAAGATGGTGAGGCCTTGCCATGACGAGGGCAATGTGTCAGTCAGAGGCATTTCAACTCTTAACCATTGCTCCCCACCAGTAATTAATCTTATCAACTTTGGATCAGTGGTCAAAAATCATAGGACAAAGGGTACTCAGCAAGCAGGCTTTCATTTTCTGAATCATATCTAAAGGTCAACCTAACCAGACTTGGCCCGATGTTAGTGTTTTAGAAAGTCCTAATATCACTGCTCATTCTGCAGATCCATCTAGTCAAACAGGAGAGATGTGTCTATATTATGGCGTAAGAGAAATGGCGATACAAAAAGACCTGCTATCCTGATATAATACTATTAAACTCATTTATATAAAGAATTTATATCTGTTCTCCGTGTCTGTCTCCATCTACTGGGTTGATTGCTCCACATGGCAGCAAGTTCTCAATTATAATGTCAGGAAAATACTATCATCACCAGCCCCCCTTGCCTGCAGTGTTGGGGACCCCTGCCGGTCCCCAGAGTGGTTCTCCCTGCTGCCTGGTCCCAGCACTGCAGTACCACGCAACCATTAACCACCATTACAGGACAGGGCCATTTCATCGTCAAAGAGCATTTCAGTGTTAGCGCTCCCTGGGGCTGCAAACTCCCCCATGTGAGATACAACCCCACATGCTTAGCCACGTACTCTGTGTTTAACATTTGACCAGTTCTTCTCTGTTTCTCTCTCCTCCCTAACAACTCCTTGCTGTGAACTTTGACTCTTCAGGTGTGTCTAAACAGAAGTTGCCTTTACATGATCGATGGAGTGTAATGATCTAGTGAACTGTACATTTTCACCAAACTGTAGATAATCAAAATGGCAGTGCTCATACTTTACGGCAATCAAGGGCTCGACATTGCCTTCTGACATTGGTTACTGTATGTTGATGCAGTATTGAACATATAATGTCATTTTTGGCTTGGTCATGGATCCCCTCCATTTCAGAAGAGAGCATACATTATTTTCCTGCATACGCCACATGTGTGTGATGAAAGTTTGACATTGGTTGCTTTTGTAGGTCTTATGAGTCATGTTCTAAATATTCTAAAGTAGCTTTAACTTCTTAGTATGTGGAAAGCCGATATTTATGCCGGAGTAGGATGATAATTGTTACCAAATGTAAACATGTGTGTTCTCTCTCAACCTTGTTCCTACTATCCCTTTTGTGGAGACTGGATCACTCATCTGAACATCTGGAATGCTTTAGAAATAAAGTAATCAAAATTGACACAAAGCAGTCTGTAAAGTTTATCCTCAAGAGTTAACAATCTGGCTAACAATCAATATTCAGTGTAAAGAATGTCATTAACAAATGGTTTATGGTTTACAATGATATACTGTTGCATAGCAGAAGGACAGTGTGCAGCTGTTGACAGCTGTAAGCTGTTTATTTATCTAATATTCTAACTAGTTAATAAAAAGCATGTTATAATTGTCATATTATAAAACTTATCATAATTGTGTGTATGTGTGTATAACTACGCTGATGCACAAACAAGGTTTATTCCAGCATACAACTATACACCCTCACCTTCATTATTTTTGTATTATTTCTCAAACTGTAACCTTGACTTCTGAAAATCTGGGCATTAGTTTTGGTTGAATGGTATGCAAAAATAGACCTGCCGATTGTGGGTGTCATGAGATGGTGAAGTCAGTAGGAGGTCTTCATGGAACAAGAAGAGACAATCCAAGCACTGTCAACATGTACACCAGCTCAACAGTCCATGTAGCTCTGACAGTCCCCACAGCTGTACATTTTACGCTATGTGAAGCCCAATAATTAGCATTCGGTTTTATGCTATGGAAAGGAAAAATAGTAGTGAAAAGAACACACACACGCGTTCATCCATTGCCGTGCACACCACGTTGGTCGAATTGTCAAATTTTTTCAGGGCCTCGCCTCTCAGGATGATTTTCACTGTGCAGGTTTTGTATAATTTGTGTCACTGTTACACTTGTCAGCATGAAGCTGTCACAGTGAGCCATATTCTTCTTGTCCAAATGCAAACATGCCAGTTCTGCCTCATGTGGCTCCAGGATGACAGTCAGGGTAGATTATTCGAGCTCAGTATGCAGTTTCCTCTCAACTCAGCCAGCCAGCTGTTTGTCTCTCAAAACTGCTTCATCTTGAGACGTCAGTGGTTTCTACGCGTAGATGGAGATGTTACATAGTGTACCTGAGAATGTCACTAAAAATACTTTCAGTGACTTAGTCCCGCTGTATGTCAGTATCGACACACTGACATACAGTACACGTTAAATAATTGAGCGTGAAGCAAATACCTAACCTTCTGCCATTCTTCATAATTCTTTCCTCCACAACAAAGGGCAGTACAATATGTCATTGATAAAGGAAGAGACTGTCTGTTGTGTGTGTTTTGTCCTAGAGGCAAGCATAGCAGGACGAAACAGCAGGCCCCAGGACAAACCTTCCTGTCACAAGAGATGGAGAGGCTGACCAACAGCATTGACTGATTGTTAGCATTAGTGGCTGTGAGTGTGATTAATATGCCTGCCCCTCACATGGCACTCAGGAAAAAGAGTGGTGTGGCTTAAAACTGAACAGGGGTGGCCACATTTCATCCTTTTTAAAGGAGATAATGCATAACCTGGGCTTGGCTGCCATATGCAGCAGGATGGATGGCTCTCTGAGTCCAGGTGTTGTTGTATTAATTCCTCAAAGCTAAACCAGAGTGAAGATGTACCCTAGCCTAATGAGCTTGTTGTGTGGGATGCTGCGAATGCTGCTGAGATGCTGTGAGAACACACTGTGCTCTGGTTTAGTGAATTCTCAGCTCCCATAATTGCCACACTGTGATGATGATTTTTTTTTCTCTCTCTCTCTAAAGCAGCCCTATGGCATCTGCTTGTTTGTCTGGGCCTCCTGTCTCCTTCGGTCATAGTACTCCCTCAGCTTCTAATCTCTGGGCCTGTAGCATTTGCTGAGCATTTGGGCTGCAGTCTGAGTGGATTAGGTTCCCAGGCTTGTCAAATACTGTACTGCAGTGGTTTTGTTTTGATGCAGAATGCTGTCACCTTCCTCTGGGAGGAAACTCAGAAAAAAAGCCAGGCTTCTAACAATCCAATCCTCCCTATTCAAGGATTGTTGACATAGTTGGCTGGGACATGTGCTGCACGGTATGTGAAAGGCAGATACTGTATCTATACTGTTTGTCATTCTTCGGTTTTGGAATGTACTTCCTCCTGCCTGAGATGAGTTTGAGACGGCCACGTGAACCGCCAGGTTACTGTTCTTCACAGCATCTGTAAGAGGTTCATCTGTAGTAGATATCCCAGGCATTCCCTCCATGCCCCTATGGAAAAACAGACCTGCCAGAATGAGCAATGATGCTGAGAGCCCTGATTATTAGGATTAATTGTCTTTTACCCGTGCAGTGGAGCAAGAGTGCCAGGGTAAAGCAAGGTGGAAATAATGAGGGCCGGTGACTAGTCGTCTTGTTTTCTTTGTAACCACCCTTCACGAGACGGTTGTTTTAAGGCCGTTCATCTGTCAGCACTGCGGAGATTGGCATAGCAGGAAAAAGAAAACTTCTATTTGAAAATGACAGTGATCTGTAAAGAGCAGATTTTCAGTTAGGTATAGTGTACCTGGTACAGTGTTGATGGGGTTTTACCAAACATACCACAGACAAAGGGCTGAGGCCTTTACTGGGTGGCCGCCCTCCCCATCAAACACACACATGCACACACACAGACACACACACACCTGCTAGGTCAAGACTGAAGCCAGGGGTGTGTCTCTGATGTGGCCTCTGCTCCTCTTGACCTTCCTTTTGACCTCTATATATCACTGATATTGATTATCACATGTGACAAACCTCCCTGATCACAAGCATGTGGTTGCTAGTAAAGAAGTAATGGTACGTGACAAAGATGCATGTATTTAGAAAAAAAAAGTGACATGTTTCTATTTTATTTTACATTTTTGGTGTAGTGGGGGTGGTGGTACTGCTTCTGGTGAGAAAGATAGCACCTGGAATGTCTCAACACATACAGCACAAAGACTATGTCAAGATCCTTTGATGAAGATATTTCCAAAAAGCAAAGCAAAACTGAGATGCAATTGGACGTGCTCAGAGATAATGTCACACGAGACTCGTCTTTGGTTGAATGTTTGAACTGGAAAAAGTATTGCACTTGCAGGAGGGTAAACTTTCTTTACATGTCCTCAAAGTCAACCAGAGCCGATGTCAGGGAAGTCACCAATAGACGCCTGACTGCAAACAAAACATCCAAACAGCTGTCACTTGCAGGCATGTTCATTCATCATTATTAGGTAATAAGTGGGGAATAGCCCCTGAAAACCTCCATTACCTTTATGTACTCTATAGAAGTGTGCCACAGAAAACAGATGAGCCCGGATCCCTATATAGAATTAAATTGCTTTTTATATTGGGTGCAATTAATGGCTTTCCAAAGCAGATCAGCTCAGTGCATTTGGGGATGTGTCCTATCAAGTCCTCCTGGGGATTAACCTATCAGCTTTGGATATGCCTCTGACTGCAAGCAAGCCATTTTAATCTGTTCACATTCAGACAAGCCCCTCTGAATAACTTTCAGAAACTTTCACTTTGATGATGAAATGTCTGTCAACGGGAAGCCATTAATTTAGTTATATGATTGAGTGTTTTTAGGAGGCTTGTCAAACAAAAGTTTGGAGCAATCCCCAGAGTCTATCGTTCCCACTGTGTACAGGTATTTGTTAAGACCTTTTTTTGCATGGATGAAGATGGTTTCTCAGATACTATTTAGTGTCAGTTGTTGTTTTATGGAATTCCAATATGCTTTATGAATGAAACTCAATCAGTTTTGTCATTGGTGTTTCAATGATGACTCTTAGTTACATGTGCAATCCTATTTACATGTCAGCCATGTTGGATGTGCATGGGCCTAGGACTGGATGAGTTTCTCCCCTGCATTTTCAATTTGTTTATTTGCTCCAACACTTTGCTCTTTGTTGGTTTTGTGCACTCTGATTTGTTGTTCTCGTTTGTTTGTGTGCTTGCAGACACCTGGGGGGGCCACCGCGAGCATCCCTAAGGGCCAGGCTGCGACAATCTGATGTTTGAAACAGAAGTCGGGGGAGAAGTGTGTTTGATTCCGGGATGCAGCTCTGAATCTTGCCTAGCCTTGGGTGAGACACAGAAGAGCAACATGGAGGTACTGTACAAAACCATGGAGGCACTGAACATGAACTAATCAGTGCTTTGGGAATATATTTGTCTCTATTCGACTTTCAAGGAGTCAAGGGAGGGAAACGGTTGTGAAGTTTCTCCTCATCCAAAACAGATCATCCCTGCAGCACTTTATATTTTCTAAGAATAGTGACTGGTTCAAATGCCAAATAGCGCTTTGCTCTGACATATTGCCCACACCATGTGGTAACATCGAAGTGTACAATATGCTTGCGTGTGTGTGTGCATACGTTTGTATGCACGTATGCGTTGTGTGTGCTAGAGAGTGTCTCAGTGTGCGTTCGTGGAGGTGGCTGGTGGCAGTGTACCAGATAGACACAAACCGAGCAATCTAGTTTTACCATTTCAAAGATTCTTGTTTTTCGAAAGTTTACACACACACACACTCGCACAAGCGCACACCCACACGCTGCTTCTCCAGCCTGTCTGCGTGCAACGTGGGCTGTGGAGGCTCTGTGCGAACAGATGGGAGGAACAAACCGGCGTAAAATAAAGTTAAACTAGAACAAAATGACTATGCAAGTGGCGTGGCCGCCCTTTGTTTGCCAGGAAGGTGATCCTCAGCATCTGGGGATGATGGAACGCATGATTAAAATTACCAGAGGGAATGATTAATATCTCCTTAAAGCACACACTTCCAGCATATCAATCATCTCATTACACTGGAAAAGTTAATTGTGTGAGGGGAGGGTTGGGGCCCCTGAACCATGAAAAAGTACCCCACCCCTCGACATGTTTACTTACACAACAGGACAGACCCAGTAACTACGTGTTCATCCACACCACCACTACCTCACCCATGAGAAGTATGTGTACGACAAGAAACGTTGTGTACCTGCAACTGCACTTCCTGTTGGAGCGCAAGTCACAAAGGGTTCTACTCATGGTTCTACCTTGACCTACGTCCTCTGGTCTTCCAGGATGCAAATCCATAAGGGTTAGCTTCTACCAAGCAATAACATAATGACTTCCCTGTTGTACAATTAAATGAGTGCTGTGACCTTAACCTTGATCATGTATGGTAGTATATTTACAGTATACCCTATTTGGGGTAAATTATGACTTGGTTTACTGTTATAGTGAGTACAGTACAGTATGTGGGGGCTGTGTGTGTGTGTGGCGGGATGGGGGCGGGAGGCAGGGTGTGTGTGTGTGGGGGGGGGGGTGAGGGGGTGGGAGAGTGATGCTTATTTAAACACTAATCCACGGTTAGTGTGCATATGTGAAGAGAAGAGGGAAGGTAGAGGTCTCTGTGCCTACGGTGGCCCGGCTTGCCCTTGCCTCGCCTCCCTCCCCCTGGCTGCCAGTGTGTCCTACTCTTTGCCCTCTCTGCTCCGCTGCGCCCGCACCCGCCCCCCCTGCCTCCCACCTCTCCCCGCGTGCCTACGCTGCCGGAGCCAGCTGCTCCCACTTCATCTTCAGCAGCGTCACCAGGCGGGGTATTAATCATGTTTTTCGAGGGGGACACTCCGCTATTTATCTCTCTGACACTTCCAGCATTCAGAGGCCCGTTGCCGGGCACAGCCCATTGAGTAGTAAGATTACACATTACCTCGCTTCATTGCCTCTCCCTGCCCTCTCCATTGACTGGCTGTTCAACGGTGGCATCATGCTTGCACGATCGGACATAATTTATGCCTTACATGTATAAAAAAAGACTATCTTTTTTTTCTCTCTCTCTCTCTCTCTCTCTCTCTCTCTCTCTCTCTCTCTCTCTCTCTCTCTCTCTCTCTCTCTCTCTCTCTCTCTCTCTCTCTCTCTCTCTCTCTCTCTCTCTCTCCACTTTTACGAAAGCTTCAGTGTAGCCCATGTCTGTTCCTTGTGGACTGAGCAGCACAGATATGGTGTATTGTTACACGCACAATCATTGGAATGAGAAGTTGTTAGAGACCGTTAAAGAGCCTTTTGAACTATCTCTGGGTTTACAACACACAATTTCAACACTGTATGTTCTACAGAATGATATGAGGGAGCCCTTCATGTAGTCCTGGTTGAGATGGAACCAGGGTTGTTTGATTTTTTCAAGTACTACTGAATAAAGACTCTCTTCTATTTATCATTGATGTCTGGGGTTGGACTATTAAAAGGGTTAAGGAGATGTCATCAGTTATTATGATCTACTGTACTACTGTAAAATGTAAAACATATTGTGGACTTGCTTAAATTTCCACTCATCTTGTCAAATACTGTCACAGGCATGCCTCCAGTAGCTTATACTATAAACACACTGTAACTGTCTGTTTCAAACAGACCATCAATTAACAATCAGACCGTTATTTCAGGCTGATGCTATTCCCACCTTCCCAACACTTGTCAGTGCTGCACATAATACGCTACAGCAGGAACACACACTGTACCAAACATCCGCCATTCATTCTGCAGATTTACTGTACCTTAACTAGTATTTCTAAAGCACATTCATGATACACACCATATGTCTCTGTGTGTTACAATGTTTGGCGCAAGTATTCTGGTTGGTGAAATGAAATAGAACAATGAGTGTTAGGCTGATGTAACATATAATGTCTTTATGAGCTGTAGACATGTTTCACACAACTGAATTACACACAAGATGAGAAAAATGTTTCCTGTGAAAACAGGAAGCAGTAGTCTGGTAGTCCATCTAATGCTCGGCTGGAAATGCTGAATGAATGAGAAAGTCTCCAGGGATCTTCAGCCATGGTAGAATTGTTGTCAAGGAACTCCTCATCAGTTGAAAATGTAAGGTGAAAGAGCATTGAATTCCTGCCAAATAGTAAATCAAATGTGTGTTCACAGAAGAAAGTGCTTTTTGGAGCAAAGTACTCCATCTCTCTTTCCCTCCCCCTCCCCCTCCCCCTCTCTCTCTCTCTCTCTCTCTCTCTCTCTCTCTCTCTCTCTCTCTCTCTCTCTCTCTCTCTCTCTCTCTCTTTCTCACTCATTCACACACACACACAGACACACAGATTGTATACAATGCATACAATACTACAGAAAGTTTACAGACTCCTTCACTTTTTCCCTATTTATTTTTACCTTCAGTACACATTACAATGGTTACTTAGGAAAAAGTGACTTCATGGTAACATTCCCCTCACTGAGGTTATCATATACATCTTATTGCACAGAATGAAGACCTAATAGGTGGCTAGAAAAAAACAGCTTGAAGTGCCTTTTTTGTTTGTTTGTTTTGTGCCTTATGTTAAAAATGCTTGTTACCGCATTGTTGAGAGCATGGCACTATTACATAAATGAAACAAGTAAATAGTAGCAGTAGGCTTGTAGTATCTCTGAAGCATTTTTTCTACGCTCCAATCGGAAGTGACTGCACAGAAAATCTCACGAAGCTCGCTTCATTTCTCCTTCTCTCTCAACAGACCCCTGGGACTTTTCAAACACATATGGTTCAAATTGCAAGTGTGAAACTGGCCTAAACACCAATTATTTTATGGTATAAACAATGGACAAAGAGTCTGTCTTCTGCTGTAACTGCTCAGCGCAGATAGACCTTTAGCCACGTTTCATGTGTTTGAACTAAACACAACCACTGTGTGACAGTTTGAACCCGAAGGACTCCCTAGCCTGTGTTGTGCCGTGTTATAGTGGAAGCACAGCCTTCTCCAGACCCTGCTGTGCTAATATGAGACAGAGACAGCAGCATCAAGGCTCAAGGGCTAATGTCTACCTACACGCCCTGTAATTGGTTGACTTCAGAACCACTTTGAGGTGGTGTTGGAAAGGGATGATGTCTCAGGGGTAGGGTGCCTTCCTGACTTAATCTACTGAGTTTGTGTCAGAGGACTAAGCTAGGTTCCGAATGGAGCACTGTAAGTCATACATTTTTTATCAGTGACTACTTTACCAAGGTAGAGTACATGTATCTGTGTTTGACCAACGATTGTAAACTACATACTGTCTGGGGGTATAAATCTTTTTGCTTGTGCGTGTCTGCGCGTAGGTGTGTTGCATGCATTTGGGGGGGGGGGGGGGGGGGGGTTCACCCGGTGGTTTTCTTTTACCTGTCATGACTGAACATAACACAGAGATTTTGAAAAGTTAAACAGTCACAATGTCATTGCTTGTAAGATTGTTGGCTCTCGTGTAGACCGTGGCTCTCAGATGAAAGGCGTGGACTCCTCTCAAAAACCTTGGAAATGGAGCATGGTACTGTATATTGCAGTGATAACAAGAATTTGGCTTCAAACAGAGGAAACATCAAATACCCCACGGTGTGTGTGTGTGTGTATATGTCTCTTTGTGTGATTGTGCGTGTGTGTCTGCGGGAATGTACATGTATCTGTGTGTCTTTGCAGCCCAAACCCACCCATATGGGTCGGTAATGACACAGTATGTTGTGGTTGAGGCCAGGGTCTTGGACATACATCCACCTTGCTTTTGATGACAAAAAATTGAGACCAGGAAAAAAGGGGGCAACATTTGGACCAGGGATTCACCAAAGGGAAATAGATGAAAAGGAAGAGACTAGACGGGTAGTGGAAACACCGTCAAGGCCAACAGAGTGGCCCATTCATCTGGTGTAATTCAGGGCATTAAGCCTCCCAGGATCAACATTGCCAAGACTACAAACAGGAATTGTTATAGACCTCAGTAGTTCCTTTTCAGATGTATTTCACAGCATTCTTTCATGTAATACCATTCATATCACAATCGTGTACAGTAGCTGTCTTTGTTTTGTTATGATAGTACCAATATTGTGTATCAAAAGAAGAGATGATTATAGAATTCCTTTTGTTGCACAACGGTAAATTACAAATGGATCCCTCTTTTGCTCGCAACCCTCTATTCCATCAGAGAACCAACTTCAAATAAATTGTTAGTATTGTTTTATCCTGAAGTTAGTTAACCCAGTCCTTTGTTTGCGACCAAACCTGGGAATTAGTTCCCATCCCAATGCCTCGACCCTAAGACTAAAGTACCAATAACAAAGTGTTACCATGATGAATCACCCCTATCTCAGGGTGATTCCTGGAGGACTGGTGATATTCTATCTCCAAATTTCCTATTGATTCTGATCATAGTGTGTAAAGTTGAGTCTTGACCTCTCTTAACAATTCCCTCTGTCTCTGCGTGGGCCAACATCTGGGGCTCTCCCCAGTAGCAGGACTCATTAAAGCCTTTTTCAGGTGGCTTCATTGCAATGTCTCATTTTTTGGCCCCTATGATTGATTGTTGGCATAGGGAAAGATTGGAAATGCTCTCCACTATGATTGTTTTGTTAAACAACTGCAGAGTATCTATTACAGAAGTCATTGGCCTTTGGTAATCCCAGAAGGCCTGATCCTAATCTCTGTCATGTTTTAGAATCTCAGTTTCTGTCGACACATAAAATATCCAGTTTTGTCACCTCACTTGGATTGTGTGTAGCTGACTTTACATAATTTTATTATGGAGTGTTTTTTTGTTGTTGTTTTTCTGTGGTGTTTGACATTCATGAACTTGCATGTAGACCAAGAAGAAAAACTAAATAATACTCAAGCCATAGTCCTCTAATAATTCAATCAATTACTGATGTGAATCTGATCAAAGTACATACATCTGCTGATATAATCAGGATAATTGAGGTGTTGTGTGTTTAATGGGTTGTTCATTAAGGCTTCTGAAATGGAATGTCTCCTGCCATTTAAACTTAAATTTTTGTCATATTTAGTTAGTGACCTTAATTAAATGAAAATGAGATTACAAATATGCATCTTTCTCCTCTGCTGTATTTGCTCCATTTTATCAAATTTACATGATATTGATTGAATCAAACTAAAATAAGCACAACTGAAAAGTATGATGGTCGCGGAGAATTCTGAACTGAACTGAACTGATGTGTTTCCTTCATTCACGAAGGCTTACCGCAGAGCAACACCATTTGTTTCTTAAGTGTTTGTCAAATTGCAAAGTGCTCCTCAGCACATATTAGAAGATCTATTTATTTGAACTTCACAGTTCAAATGGGAGTTCCCATCCTTCTACATGTATGCAAGTGTGTGTATGTGTGTGTGTGTGTGTATGTGTGTGTGTGTGTGGGGGGGATCATTGATCTCTTGTTGCTGTCCCAAAGGGTCCACTCGTGAGGTAAAAATTAAGAAGCCCTTAAACTCTGCAATTGGCAATAATGAGCTATCATTACTCAAATTACAGCAAGCACTGATTGGGTTTAAGGTAATGAAGAAAACAACATGATCAATCATCGTCAAGGCCCAGGGCCGTCATTCTGGAGCCCAGGCCGTGTGCTGGGCTGCTGGTGGAGTGCTCCATATACAGGGACCAGGTCCTTGGGGCCAACATTCATCCTCCAGCAGCGACACAACATTTTTACTTCACTGGCGACCATTACAGTAAAACCAGCATCCTAAAGAACAGCATGCAGTCCAAACACTTCTTAATTTAAGGGCTTTTTTTTTGCGGGGGCAAAATATATTTTTGTCTGTGATCATCAGCAAATCCTAATCCTTACTCTCTGCTGGGTGAAATATGATTAGACTGGTCCTTTTAGGCCATTATTATTGCAGTTTAAATTGAATATTTTCCAAAGAAAAGGCGAATGGAATAGCAATTTGTATAATCCCAGTTTTATAGAATAGATATAGTGTAGAGCTCTTGCATCGCCCATTATCATTTTAATACCCTGCCGTACTTCAGTCTGAGTTGCTGACAAAATGGTTTCCTGAAGTAAGTAGTCTTAAGAAAGAGGAAGCGATTTATTCCTCGTTCATTGTGGACAGTTCTATTAAGATAAGAGACTTTCATAATATATAAAATCTAAGTCAAATTAAGAGGAATGTGAAGATGGTAAAGAGAAATTCCTTTTGTGATTAAGAACTATTATGAGATGAACGATATTACTGATGACTCATTAGTGATGACTAGAGAACCTTGTACTTGAGTGGTGCAAATCAGTCCCATAGAAGAAAGTTGTGGGCCACATCTCTTGAATGAATATAGACTTTTCATCTCTTTGCAGGCATAGTTTTCTCTCTCTTGTTGATTGCATTGTTCAATTTCAACTCATCTACTACTTTCCACCTATTAGTCCATCTTCACCTCCTCATCCCATCTGCCCCCAATCTCTGGCAGTTGAGACACATGGCACCCCAGCAAAGTTTTATTGCTGATCCAATCCCTACGCTGATCCAGTGTGGATGAAAGCTCCTAAAGTTGCCTACCATCAATAATGAGGTCTCATTTACACAAATTACTCTGAACGCTGATTAGGTATTATCTAACGGCAAGGGCCACCTCGATCAATCATCATCAGCACATAGAGCGCCAATGGACATCGAAAGGTTAACCCAGATCTAGGAGGCCCCTGGCCGTGTCAGCAGAATCAGTGAGGGAGGGCCCCCATTCTGTCGATAGAGCAGCCAGACAATTAGGTAATGATTAAAATAGAGGCACCTGAGAGTCAATAAGAAAATGAGCCATCCCGGCATAATTTGAGAATGATTTGTTTACCAATCTATACAGCCGTATAAGAAAGTCCCTGAAGTGCAATGTATTAAATGCGGTTGGTTCCTACGTTTAGCCACAACAAACTTTCAGAAGTGTTTTCCGCTCAGCCACTGTACTGCAGTGGAGGTCCTCTGTACGCGATTTTAAGAGAAAGTTGAGCAATTGAACTTTTAAGTCTAATTTTATACACTCATGAAAGAGTTTGCATGTGGTTTTATGGCTTTGTGTCAGCATATGGAAGGTAGACTCAATGACAAAGTGAATGTTTACCTGACATGAATGTGCGACGTGCAGATGTAAAACAACCCGGGAAGCTGCCAAGGGATCTTGGCAGCTCCTCCGCAAAGTATTTTCAATATATATAGCCGACTGCTTGGCAAGTTTATGTTTGTGTTTTGTTGTTTGCGTTCGGAAACAGTTTGTGCGAGTCAAAGTGAACTGAATGTATACAGAATGTGTCATCTGTGTGGGCAGACTATTTATGCAGTGATATCAGAGCCACAGTCTATCGTACATGGGTCAGAAATGTTCAGAGTGTTCTGAAACAGCTGCTGGTTTGCCATGAAATACAGTAGGTGATAATGTCAAGTTGTGACAGGAGACAATTCAGACTGTGAAGTGAAAATAATGATGGATGCTTGTTCTGTTTCTCAGGCAAACATAACAATTGAGCAGAACATGGGAAAACAATAACAGAAAAAACAATAGACAATAGATTTTCACCAAACACACAGAGGAGACTTCATTTCATTCTTACCTGAGCGCAGTATAGCAGGAATAATAGTGTTCACATCTTTACAATTCCTGACATTTGCCCAGAAGCTCCTGGATATTACTTGCAAATAATACTTAAGGATAATAGTTGTGAAATAGAGCTGGTCTACAGAAAATCTGAATCCTCTGCGTTTTTGAAAAACAGTAGTTTTGAAGAATGTCATGTTTGAATTGTTACGTAATCTTTTTTTGTTCTACATGCAGAGAAGAGACTCATCATTGACTAAGTCAACTGATGGATCTCGCTGATTTGAATAGTGAAATTAGATCCTGTGTGCTTCGTCGCGTGGCCCTCAGTGTTTGACTACCACTGACTAAGGACAGCATATGAACAAGTGACCCCTAATTTAGAAAATGATTTGCGCGATATTGCAGAGGAACAGATGGCAAATAAGATTCAATTGTGAGGAGAATCGAAGGGCAGCAGGTCAGTAATAACATCCTTGCATATATGCACCTGCATTATCCACACAAAGATTACATATGGTATGATCTTTTCACAAGTTCAGAATTATTATGGTATGTTGTTGGGGTTCACATTGCAAAAGCAACAGGAAACAGAAATAAAAGTAGTATACAGTAGTGTACCCTTCCTTTAATGTGCCAATTTACAGATAAACGTTCATCTACTCTGCACTGTATGGTATTTCTGTTCACTGTATAATATTAACACCAGATGTACATTTACTATGATAAGAACTTTGTAGTCATAGTACACTGATGAAATACATCATTTATATAAATATCAATTAAATAAATACTACTTAATGTTTCACTCAACTACACAATATTTCTAACCCATAATCCTTACATTTCAACTTTCAGTCTGGTACTAAGAACTTGAACTGGCTTGCAGGGGGGCAAGCCAGTTCAAGCCGAATATTTGCTCTTTGGAAAACCTGTTACCCCAATCTGTTGGGGGTCCTTGGTGTACATCCACCCCATACGACGGGATTGTGTGGCATGCTGTGTGTCTCCGCTAATACAAATGAACTCCTTTGGTTTGGTCCAGCAAATGTCTGGGAGCTAATAGCAGTGAACAAACAGAGCAGCGTCCTTATCTAATGGAGAGCAGTGGGGCATGGCAGTGATACGACAAGGCAACCATGGCCCGGCGGCTCGGGGTGGAAGGGAGAGCCGTCTAGCCACTAGGATTATCACGTCCCCCACAGCCAAGTAGCAGGCAACTCCAAGCCTCCACCGCACAAGGAGGGCCACAAGTGGTATTACCTTAGTCTTTCAGATGGGGTTTAGACTGACAAGATTATTAAATTAACCACAGGGCACTACTTTTGTGTCCATAAGTACATAAGCCACTCTCAAGGCCATGCTCCCTGGTCTTGAGGAGGGACCCGTTGCTGTCCTCCGAGAGCCTGCATGGTGCAGAGGTGATGCTACTCTTTATACCTGTGTTGGCCTCCTGGTCTTCATGTGCTTTGCATGGAAGCTCTTCATTAGCGGGTGTTTTCACTCGGAATGACACATACATACCCAGTGTTGCCAGTGGGAACACTGCATGTTCTAATTTTAGAAGCCTTGCTCAGATTTTCCTGATTTTCACCTATGCTCCATTCACATGGACATGTCTAAAGACAATGTCCTAACACCATTGTAATGCCATCACACCATCTGTGTTCTTTTGTTGGTTTACAGATTATCTGTAAACCGATAAAGAATGACTGCTGACAGCAACACATGGACAATGCTATATTATCTTGATATTACATCTGGTCTAACTGGCCAGGATTTCCCAGTATTTAGTCTGTGCTGTGGATCTGCCAGTTCATTGTCAAGAAATACATCTGATAGTTGTAAGTGCAGACAGCTGTTTGTGACAGCTTTGTTGTCTTGACTCACTGCATCCTGTCACTCTCGCAGAGGTAGAGTGAGGTTTATGTACTCTGACTGCTAGCTGCGGAGTGAAGAAATTTGCACATGAATCAATTGTCAACATCACTGTACTCTGACAACTCAGTGACAGCTCAGATACACTGACAGTGTTGTTGTGCACTTCTTTCTCTCTGGCATCGAAAGTTTGTGCAGATCTTTTTCCTCGTCATGTGATTCGGAAATGGAATATCAAGGTTATCTCATCATTATAAAAACATAAGTGCAGGAAGCTTCAAAATTATGGACGTGAGCTGAGCACGAAGAAGGATGAAACATCTTCCCTTTTTTCAAGATATCCCCTCTTTCAACAACTACTTGAAAGTGAGTCACTCAGATTATGATTGAGGCTCTTGTTGCTCAAGATAACTGCTTGACATTTGCTAAATCAGTCAGTGTCAGTCTTGCATACTCAATTTTCCATCAACTTGAAAGCTGTCGCCAACTTTGGCATTTTGCAATGTTCTGTCACTCAAGGGGGATTTGCCATGGGTATCAATAAACAAAACAAAAAAATTCACTGTAGAGCAAAAGGAACATTCTATTTTTGGTATTCCAGAAATAACTCACACTGTTTTCTATATACATCTTCACAAAAATTATAGAGAGAAAGGAAAAATTGTTCCACAAAATACAGTAGATAGATGATAACCACCAAGGTGCACCTTGCAGCATGCCTTTCCATTGGTGGTCAACATGACGTTAATCCCCCTACTTAACCTTGAAACTAGGTGCTAAGGGATGTTTTCATGTAGGCCCCAGTTCCCAAAAGCTTGTCTGAATGCCAAAAATAGCAGCACTGGATTCTCTTTCAGCCCAGTTAAGCACAGAACGGGGCTATGTCCACTTGTTTTTACATCCAGTGGCCTGAGAGTCACAGCCCATGGGTTAATAAGTGTTGGGGAATCAAGATGTGATGACCTGCTGTCGGCAACAACAAGTCGTTTACACAGGCCAAGAGGCAGTGGCCCATTGATCGTCTGTGGTGAGAGGAACACTATCCGCTCCCATTTCATCCTGGACTCTTAAACGTTTGGCCAGTGTCAGTGCACTCTCAAGTGCTCCCGGTGAAAAGATAATCACAACGATCAGTGTTCTTTTAAGGCTTGACCAGCTACAAATAATCTGTTCACATCAACCACTGGGCACTCACTTGTGCCTAATGGCTGTTAAATTCCCCTGCCCCCCGCTCCCCGCCCCCTCCAACACACAGCCTGCCAGCATCAGGGTTGATCAATTAAAATGACTTTAACATTTACAGGCCCATCAATAAGTAGTCCCTTGTGGCTCAACTGTTCTTGCCTACGTTGTAGTGTCTGGCTTTCTTTTTTTTATTGCACGTGAGGACTCAGTTGTTTCCAATCAATGGGCTTCAATGTCATAAACAAAGCAAATTCACAGCCAAGGATTGATTCGTTGTGAGCTAAATGTTGATTTACTATCAGTGTCTGTACTGTACTTCTACAAGATGTGCCTATCCACTGCCAGTTTGGTTATTACTACAAAATGCTAACTTGTCTAAAATACATCTTGATTCACTTCTTTCTTTCTTTCTTCCATTCTTCAATGTCTCCATTATTTGATTCACAATGTCTAATATCCAAACTGAACTGTAATTGTCCTAAACTGGACATTGTATTTGTGCATTTGCTTCTTATTAACCTTTTATACTGTGTCATCAATGGGTCATCTAATTCATGCCATACAATGAGTAAATCAATTGATTTCACATCATCTGAAAACAGGTCAGGTAAAACAATCCAAGAGAGATGCTTTATTTTACTGTTGCCGAAGCTAGACATGCTACTTTGCGTCTTTGCTGTACAGGAAAATGGCCCTCAGAGTTAAAGTGATGTATCCATCGATTGTTTAGTTGTTACCACTCATAATTCATGAAGAGGAACAGGGTTTCATAGAAACAAATACAGTATGTCGACTTTACAGCAGAAGTGGGAGTTGCATTCAGCTGGCTGTGCGAGGGAGATGAGTTTGAAGTTGATGCTATAAATGGGCTGAGCGTCTCCCTCGAGGGAGCTTCACTTGACATGTGTTACTAAATCTTACAGAGCTGCCATCTGCCTCAGTGTTAACTGCTGGGAATGCTGACCTCTACCGGCACTGAGGTCATCCAAACCTGATAAAACCCTAAGAGGCCCCATCCCGTCCTGGGGGTGTTCCAGAGGACTTTTGTACTTATTTTCACGGTAGTGAGACTCCAATTTACTTATCAGACATCATTACTCTAGATCAATAGATAATGCTCATGGAATTGAGCTTATTGCTGCTTAGTGTTTGTGTGTGAATGTGTGTACGGTAAATATGTGTGTGTTTGTATGCATTTGAGTATAATAGTATTTACAGTACATAGAACAGGATAAACGGGTCAGCAACTGTGAGGTCTAGGGCCAAATTGAGTTTTTGTATGTAAACATACAAACAAATATTCCACTTTGACTTGCATGGTAAATTGAGGGCGTAGCTTTTGACCGAACATAGATCTCCTTTTGGAAGAAGGCTTGAACTCTGCCTCATTGAGATTCATGTACAATTGACCAGTATGTTGTATCATGTACATTTCTTTTGGTCAGGAAATAGTTGAAGTTGAGCATCCTGATCCGAGCCATCTTGTATAACCGAAGCTGTGGAGATAGTTGTGGGTGGAAACACTTGCCTAGAGCGGGAGGTCAGGACTTTGACATACCAGGCTCTCTGTCCTTAGATGTGACTGACAGGAGGAGACAGCTTGCTGATGCCTTTCACGTGGGAATCACAGCTTGCAGCAATTCTTAAACAAAACCGTCTGCAAGACTTTGTGGGAACATTTAATTGTGAGTTTTTTGGGACCCTTTATGTTTCTTTTAAAGTAAACTGGCATCCAGAGTTTGTTAGTTCAGATAACATTTTAGTCAGAAGAAAAGAGCAGCTGCTTTTTCTGTGTTCTCCTCAAGGTCATCCAGTAGACATTTGCCAAACAGAGCTGCTTCCCAAATGATGGTATATTGTTCTTTGCTTTGAGATGTACTAGCGAATGTGCTCCAATAGCAAATTAGAAGCTAAACTTAATGGGTGTTCCATTCGTATTTTCAAAAGAGTTGGACTGTTTTTGTTATATTCTGAGGTTTGTTTATCTTACTGAAAGAAGTTGGTTCCGAACATAGCCTTCTGGTTCAAGGCTCACCATACTTCAAATGACATCGGTAGCAAGGGAAGCCTTAAAGTGGCCCCTCCTACTAGTTGTGTTTGGCACGTAAGGGCTTTAATCACTTTGTGAACTTACAGAACAATTATTGACTACCGAGCCATACGGTCTGAAAACCTCAAAGACACCTTGCTCATGGGATAGCAGGGGGCCTGTGGGCTTTACAGTTAGGAAGTTCTTCAGTGAGTCTTGTGTGGAAGTTTAGTGGGCTTATTACTCAAGGGGGGGTCTTCTGTGTTTTCCTTGTGTGTCCCATGGGTGTCTTTTTCAGCTGTAATGAGGCCTCCAAGAGCAGAAAGCTCTCTTTAAAATAGGGAGTAATGAGTCCTGGTTGGCAGAGAGAACAGGGATTTGCGCTCCTCAGTGGAAAGAGAAGGTCACCAAGAGGAGTTTTATTTTGGGAAACTGTCTTGTTTCTGAACCAAACAAAGCTTGGGGGAAAACAGCACAAAGCCTTTGTCCATAGAGTGGATGAAGTGGTCCATCAGAAAAACATCAGACATGTTCGAGGATTAGAATTCCGATGGGTCTACCCCTCGCCTTAATGGCAAATGGAGAACTGAATTACACTGGGAGATTTCATTTTGACATAGAATTATGGTGCACCTGTAATACTTACTTGAAATTCATATGTCAGATGTTCTCAAGTGAGTAATCAGAGCTGTGGGCAAATGTTTTATACTGGTGTCACTTCAATCAAGCACCACAGGATAGTTCACTCAAATGTCAAAGATTATTATGTCTGAGCTGTGATTGAGCTTTTCAAGGTCAGGAGTAAGTTTAACTGGGCACAATTTCAAAGTTTGATGGAATGTAAAGAATGATTTAGTTTTCAGTGTGATTATTCATAAACTTATGTCATGCATATATTCATTTTCAGCTTGGACGCACCAAAGCAAGGCATGATGTCCTTGGAAACATTTCAACACTGTACTTTGTGATTCATTTGGACATGAACTCAATGCCTCTTAGTACACATGATCTTTCCTCACCTTACCTCACCTCTCTCCTGCTTCTTGCCGATCACCATGCCACTTGCCACTTGCGTGGACTTATGCATCAGACATCAACATGTTGAATACTTGTGAAGCCAAAAGAACAGGTCAGTCAATTACATGAAGAGCAGTCAAACTTACACTTCCAACACTTTTAACAGCTTAGTTCGACACAAATGGGCCCTTCACTTGCCTTCCATGGAACCCAGACTAGAGAAGTGTCAATCTTATACCTGCTAACCCTGGGCTTGGTGGAGAGGCTGGCGACAGCCTCACGTCATCCCTCTCCAGCGCTAATCGCCCGCCCCATCCCACATCCCTGCCGCATTCAGGGATAATTGCCCCTGACAAGAGGGCAAATCATCAGCAAAAGCCTGATAAGCATTGCAGCCAGATGACAGCGTACAGAAGTGTATTAGCAACAGTGTGACATATCACATTACCACTGTGAATATAATAAAGGACATACTAAACACCATGGCAGCTTAAACACAAGCCATCTCTTCTCCCTTCTACCTAGCTATTATGTCCTATTTACGGCAGCTGATAAGTTTTGCTAAACTGTCATCTTGAATGTATCACACACACACATACATTTTGATGCCAGATAACCAATTAATTAATGTCATGGCCCTAGCTATTTTTGTAGTGGTGATTGAAGAAGATTCTTGTTTTCTTTGGTGCCAGTATAATAGTCAATATGTGTTTGTTTGTTTTTGGTGTGACAAAGGCATTGAGCTGAGGCATGTTTTCCATCATGCCCATGTTTTGGACTGAATTCAATTGTTTCTGCAAAGCACATGCATGACGTGTTGCGAATGTTCCCACAAGTGTGAATTTGATGCAGTTTGTATTGGACAATGTAAAGACATTCAGGTCCAAACTGATGTCCCTAAACCAGACTCTGAGAGGCAGATTTGAGACAAGCAGGCTGCGGAAAATCCATTTGGCTTAATTGTTTTACAGTGTAACACCTGTATCAAAGAGCCATGTGAAACGTGATCATTTAGATACTGGGACAGGTCTTGAACCTGATAACTTGTACATGTTTTATAGCTGTTACATTATAAATTATTTCCACATATGGGGGGCCTTGAGGGATCATATTCTGTCAGCTTCAGTTCCTGGTAACATCATTTAATGATATTAACAGATTTGCAGCTATTGTGTTTCAAGTTTATCTGGGAAATCTTAAACGGCTCCATGGTAAATACTTGGTTATGATATTATCAGGCCAGCCAGTTGTGTGCTGGGTGTATCAGATGGCTATTAAATGTGGGGCAGCACTGGTAATAACCAGGCTCATAAAGTCCTGTGACGCTGCCCTAACAGCCTTCCTGCATTTCCTGTTGTAACTGAGAGATGTCGACTGCAGAAGCAGGAAAGAACAGCCATTTAAATGGACGCAGAAGCAACATTTTATGTTTTATTTTTCATGGCTCCATGGTGCTCTGTTAAACCTCTCATTAACCTCATTTTAAACTTCCTCTGCCACATTTGATACAGTAGTCCTGCCTAACTTCAGTGGTGGCATGGCTAATGAGGCCAGCAGTAAAGTGTGGGACCAAAATATATATTTTAGGGTTCACACTCTTATATGAGTCTTTTGTAATGTTCAATTAGCCTCAAACTGTTTGTTTAGGATTGCAAATTTAGCACATTCAGTTACCTTGCTGTTTCTTCTCATTGCAACCATATGCCCCATAATGTCTATAGTGCAGTTAACAGTGAGGTAAAGTAGTATACCTCAGTATGTCTACTAGAGGATGTGCATGGCTCAATAAAGTAGTACAGTATGTTTATATAATTGTGGTCTGTAAAAAAGAAAGAAAAATTGATTCTGAAGATGGGAAAGTTACGACATGTATTCCTCTTAATTACATTGTTCATCTTATATGAAATGTGTATATATTTTTTACATACTTCCACACTGACAGAATACCTATGTCCTTAAACACCACGATCAAGTTAGCATTATGAAAAGTGAAAAGTATTACAAACTCCATTTAATTGATGTAATCATTCCACCTAGGTGCAATTTTGCCAGATCTTATTTTAAAGCTTGTAGCCCATGATATCTAAGGAAAATATTTAGCTGCTTATCTTGTATATCTGAAACTAATGAAAATGTACATGGAATAACGAGCTGCCAGATATAATTCCCTGAGACCATGCGGACATTTCCCACCTCTGTGGCCACACAAGACATGACACATTTTAATCTCCGCACGGAACTCCGCCAAAGCCCATTTCATCCCACAGACAGGGAGAGGGATTTGCCTCGACTAATGGAGTTCAATGATTGCAGCATGTCAGATAACTAATAACCATGAGGAGTCATGGAAAGTGAGTGACAGGGCAGTGAAGGGTGTTAGGGGAGTGTGTGTGTGTGTGTGTGTGTGTGTTGGCAGGAGAGTTTATGTTGTTTAAGGGGGATGTGCTCGCTCTCTTTTCATCCTCTACAGTTCTTTGTAGCATTTCTGCTTTCTTCCAGTCACAACAGAGAAGATGAGGAAATGTTCTCAAAACCACCTTAAAATCAGACCTGAGGGGCCCCTAAGCTCTGTCAGTCCAGACAACTATTTATCGGAGATGACAGTTTGCAAATATCTCAATCCAGAGGAAGGCACTGTGGGTGACACTGAGAAGTGCCATGAAATTGGAGGAGTCAGCAGCCAGCATTTATTTCATCAGACTTTCTCCAATGAGGTAGAATCACCTGACAGCATGAGATTGCTGCAGGATACGTCACAGCAGTCCCCCCAGACACTTTAATCCATTCTGCATAGATCTGCATTAAACAGCCTAATGGAAATGTAAAAACTCCAAAGAGAGAAAAGAGAGAGAAAGAAAATGATACAGATACATTATTTGGGCTGGGGAGAAACTGGGCAGCATGTGATAATGGAAGTGCTGGTGTAGGTATCACAGCAACAGTTCAAACTACTATGCTGTGATCATTATTAATGCAGCATGCATGTTCTCTTTCTTTTTATCTCTTATTTCTGTTTACATTCTTTGCTCATATTGTATTGCCATTATCAACATGGATACCTCCAACTCCAAACGTCAAGTTGGTGTTGGGGTGTGCATCCGGGCTATTGCAGAAGACCGGTGCTGACCCCCTGTTCAGGGTGTGCATATCAGTCCTGGGGCTCAGATCAAAGCCATGTCAAAGTCCAATGGTTTCCATGAGTTACTAGATTTGAAGAGAAGGAGAGCTGGCTTGCCAGCAGGTATTTGTGCAGTGAAGGGCAACAGCTGTACAAACACTATTAAATAAATACGCACAATGTTTTTAAAAGGAAGCTGGTAATTTACTGAAATTTTTTGGGAAAGGTGGGGAGGAAGATACAAGGTATTACCCCCATTCCCTTCCACTCAGCCCCCACCCTCTACCCTAGATCATTGCCAGCATACTTCTCATGGTCAGCCACATTTAGACCCTGTGCTGGAAGCAGCTCTTTAAAATACAAACATGAACCAAAAAGGGGAACATTACAACCTAATTACAGTAAGTGCAGTCATATGTAGAATCGGAATTGTCTTCTGGTAACATCGTCATTTTATTCTACTCTGACCCTGAAATGGGGCCCCAAAGAAAACTGATTTCATCAACAGTGGGAGCATATTTCCATGACTTCTAAACTAGTTTCATTCACAAGAGGTTTAGCTCGGCCACTTGCACAAGTCAGGACCCTTGTGCTATCCTAGCTGTTGGAAGTAGTTTAATGTTCACCCAGCATTTATTGAGCAAGGCAGGCACACATGTGTGTGGTTAGGGGTCTTCTGTCACGGCATGTTCAGGCTAGAAAAACTTCGGCCGAGATCAAGTGAAATGATGTTTGTCCTCAGCACTCACAGAAGACCTTACAGGTGCTCACCAATCTGCAGGCATTTCAGTAACCCAGTCACCTTGCCCTCCACCAATAGCATGGCACAGCATTTAGTCTAAAAGTTAACAGTCAACGCCTCCAACTCCAACCTGGATTAATTATCAAACCCAAGCAAACTTACGAATCATTGCAACTGTGTGCAATGTAATGTCAAAAACCGAGGCAGCCATTGACACAAACATGGTATTAATGGTGAAAAAAAAAAGAATTAAAAAACTCGGTAACGCGCTCAACACCAGTGCACCACATTCACTGACACAGAGCGAGGCCCGGCGATGTGCAACATACACTTTGCGAAGGCCTGTTTGCAGGGTGGTACTTTTTAATTGCTACAGACAAATTTGTTTGGAGACAAGCATCAAATCCGGAACATTAAAGTACATTTCAGCGGATGAGCACGTAAAAGGCGTGTCCTCGGGGAGCACGGCGATGCGCTAGTAATGAGTGGAGGTAATGAAAGACTTCACACAGACAGATGTATCCATTTAAAATAGTAATAACTACAGTTAACATGGCAAAGAGCAAATTACACACAACTTTCATTAAAGCACATGTTTATCCAGAATCTGCAGGGACCTGTCATTTATGTTCTGTTCCCTGGAAGATAGGAGAGATCCCAATGACTATCATTGCCCCCCAAACAAGGTCAAAGTGGTGATGGAGCCAGGATAACATGTGCAACCGGGCTGGATTCCCCCAAGGGCCGCCTGTACTCACAGCTTTATGAACGAGCCAGCCATAGCTTGCTGGTATTGCACCCAAAGCAATTTAATACAGGAAACCTGAGCTTCAGTCCAGAGAAGTGTAGACAGAATTAAGATTAAGATAAGCTTAAAGAATACTGTTTACAAACTAGCACAAAGTCCCACTTTTTTTCAATGAGTCCGATATGTTAATGTTGTGTCATTCAGGGGACTAGATATGGCGTAGAGCACTTGACTGCGGATCATGAGGTTGCACATTCAATCCCCCCCCCCCTCCCCCGTACGTCGCCATGGATGGAAGTGTCTGCTAAATTAATACATTGTCATTATTAATGTTATTCGTGCACACACACAGCAAAACATAACACGGATACAAAAAATCAAACATTTAACCAGTCTCATCATGGAGACTGTGGATGAGAGCTGACTGGTGAATGGGCATTACATCTGCATGCATGGCATGAATGACCTAGAGGGAAGTGTGAGCATGGATGGAGCGGCTGCTCCCTGACTGGGTAAATGACACTTTATGGAGCCGTGGCTTTCCACAGCCTGACTGTGAGTGCAGCTGAACTGGGTATGCCTCGATCCCTCCACCCCGTCTGTTGTCCCAGGGACAGAGTGCTTCCAGTGAATCATTAAAGGTCAATAGACTGCAGTGACAGACAGAAAGAGTTCCGCGTCCAGGTTGGATGAAGACAGAGGAGGGCAGGTTACAGTACAGCCACGCACTGGTGTGCAATTGGAGTCCCCCTGGTTCTGTATGAGAGAGGGGCTTGGGAGAAGGCTGTGGAACCCTTGGTGTGTTATTCTGGTGTGAAGGGACAAGCCATGATGGATGAAGGGCTTTTAAATGAAGATGAACCTCTTCCTGTGTTGAAGTTTGTATGTGACTGTGTGTGAGAGTGTGCACGAGTGTGTGTGTGTGTGATTGGATTCTACATACCTTCCCGCCTTTTGTGTTTCTTTTCCTGACGTTTATCCTGATTTAGTCTGGAAGGTTAACATGGGTACTTCTCTTTGCTGTCGGAGAGAAACTGATTCAGAGCATCTTGAGGAATGGTGTTGGCTTTTATACCAGGCAATGGTGCGAAACTCTGAAGAATGCAGTTGTGTGTATTTTGTTTGTGTGTGTGTATGTGCGTGTGTGTGTTTCGGTGTGTTAACGTGTTAACATTTCTTCGTGAGTGTCTACAGTCTGCGTGTGTGTGAAAACAGTTGATGTGTCGCCGTGTTATTAAGAAATGCCTCTCTCTCGGTCAGTCAGCGTGTATTGAGATGGTGTGTGCCAAAGCACTCCTCCTGCCCACACAGCTAATGGCTGAGATGCGGAAATGAGTGGCTGGCCGGCGCTGTGGAGGCAGGGGATGTGTTAATTGAAAGTTAGGATCACTTTGTGGCCATTACAAGGAAACCTGAGATGTGTTAACGCGCTGGAGTCAGGCAGCACCTGCTGTCGCTGGCTAATTGTGTTGGGTTTGGTCATGTCTGTCACGAGCAAGCTCCCATCATGCTCTGCCTCCGGTTACATCTGTACTATTACCAAAGTTGACATTACAGCAGGAGCCACAGGGGAGTTGAGACCAGCCTACGACCCCTGAGCCAGGGCTTTGACTGATAGGCTTCCAAAAGCCAATGGAAAATGTCATTTAAATGTCCCCCTGTATACCCCAGCAATTGCTGTTTAGTGTTACATTATTGTTTCGTTTTTTTCATCAATGTACACGTGTTTTTTTTCTGCTGCATATTCTTATGTCAGTTCCCTTCAGGGAGATTATTGATTGAGTCAAGTGGGAGAGGAAGGGGAGAGTGGGGAAAAAAATGAAAGCTATGTATTTCAAATTGAGCCTCACTTACATATGCATGCATCAGTCACAAACCAGGATGCTGTGCAGATGACTGGCGGTGAAACCATACTGTGCTTTTGAGGACCTGCTAGGGGCAGCTATGTATAATCTGATTTAGACTGGAGCAACCTCCTATTTATTTTTAATTGTCCCACTGTAGCATTTAAGAGCTATTGATCCCCGGAAAAGCTTTAAGTGACAGAATCACTATTACTGTTAGTGCTCCCTGCTTGGGGAAGGAACATCAAAGGACATTTTAATGTCACTGACTTTCTGAGGGAATTTCAAGCCCGGGTTTGAACAGGCCAGCCTATGAGCGAAAAGGACACACAATAGACAATCGCAGAAATAAATGTGAAGGCAATTTACACCTAATCAAATTGTATCTAGTCATTGATTTTCCAAGTAAAAGTTTATTGTGCTTGGATTTCAAAAGCTGACAGAATTTAGAAGATAAATGCTGTGCTTCCTTGGTTAATCCTGGAAACTGTGTGTGTGGGTGTATGTGTGGGTGTGTGTGTGCCACTGTAAAGTGGTGCATTATTATTCATAGAGAAGGATACACAAAAAGAGAGTGAATGGGGCCAGGGAGACATGAGTAGTGACATTTCCATGCTCACCTTTTTTCCATGTTCAACTAATGTCCGTCTTCCTCCTCTTTCAATGTGCTAATATTAGCACAATTCAAGCCACACACAATTTTTTTTGCCAACATCGCATCTATGTCTTTAGGCTCTTTTTTGGTTTTGTCAGATCGCACACCTTTTATCTACCCCGGGCCCTTTTGTTCAACAGTCGTTGCGCATCCCCTCCACTCACAAAATATGGTCCTTTCAAGTGAGACCTCCCCCCTTCTTCTGCCTCCACCCCCAGATGTTTTGATTAGCGGCGACTCGTATGCCGGTCAGATCCTGGGATTAATGATGGATAATTTGCCTAAGGTTGGCACGGCACACAGCAGCGCTGCCAGCCTTTGGATGCCATATGGGCAGAAGCAGCTGTTTTCATTACTCTCCTTTGCCCAGATGTGTCAAACAGGATGCCGGCTTCAATCCGCAGTCTTGCTGGCACTTGGTGGGGGGTGCTTTCTACTAGCCTGGTAGCTAATTACTTTAATGTTGCAGAGGACGGAGGCCCTGCGTGTTTTTTAAAGGCCTTTTACAAACAGCTGAATGCCAGCTGTCACCTCTATGCACAATGAGGGAAGACGGATAGGTATCGGCTGAGCGACTGATGAGGTTGGCTCTGGGCACAGGCACAGCCCAGACCAGGGACTGGCCCTGCCTCCACTCAGGAACAATGGGAAGGTCACCCTTCACACATGCTGGAGAGCACAATAGCTGCAGCCACCTTAATATTATCATACTGTACTGTTGGTTGCTGCTCTCAGAGAACTACTGGGGCTGTAATAGCTGCTCTTTTCAGATGAGACTCTCTCTGTGCACCCCCCGTAGTGAGGTACTGCTTCTCCTACTCCTCCTCTGTAGGTTCAGAGGAAGGTTCCTCAGGAGGGACTATAACACGAGCTGTGATGGTGTTGTGGAAATCTGGGTTGAGGAAACTCGATGCCAAGTCGCAGTGAGGACCATACACTGGAAGAGCTGGCACAGGAGCAGAGAACAGCGAGCGAAAGCAGAACGGAGGCCCGTGCCAGCATGTCAGCTGTGTCTTCACATGGGATTCCACACACGGCAAACATGTGTTCAAAGATGGCTACTTCCTGCCGAGGAACTTGTTGTTGTTGTTCAGGGCTAATTCCTAAGATTTGTCTGACACACAATCTAACCGACTGCACGTGTGAAGTTATTGAGCTGTTGTAACAGGCCTATAATGCCCCCAGAGATGACTGACACTAGTCAGATAAAACGTCACCTCCCAGGTGAGCATGGACACATGTCAAAGCGTGTGAATAATATAAGTAATAGCTCGGCACCATTTAGTCAATATCATCATTACAGCAACCCGGGGCATCAATAAGTCTTCATTATGGTGAGTGGCCGTGTCTATATTATCACTTACACGCGGCCCAACAGCAGAGCATGGGGGCCAGACCACACTTGAGGCTTAGTAGCACCTGTCTCTGCTTGTGATATGTCCGTCAATAAGGCCTCTCTTCTTGAACCTCGCAAGCTCAGCTCACCATGTGATGCCGTGACAGACGAAATTGGTAGATGTCCTCACCACATGAGTAACGATCAACAAGGCTTGTCTATCAGTCGATGCAACAGTCTCTTCCTGGGGCAAAACACAATGATAGCTATGTGTTTTGTTGTCCGCCTCCAGATATGGTGTAGCTGTAATGTGCGCAGTGACCGGACAGAATGTCATATGTTGGTTGCCCCCATAACACACTCAAGAGACGGTAGACTCGAACATGTTGACTTGGAGAGACGTTGTTGCCTATTGATATGTCTCACAACATGAGGGATTCAGGGGCGTGAGGGCAGCCTGTGATGCCTCTCTCCTGCAGCTCGCTGTGGCGCAGCCACCAGGGTGTTCTACTGTTGTTTTTGCTCACTATCGATTGTGAGCTTGTGCTCTGTGTTCATGGGAGGGGGAGAGGGCTGGAAACCAGAACGTTTAGCGAATCCAAATATATTGTTGAAGGCAGTGGTTGAGCATCTTTACATTCTTTCTGGCTCCATTTTCTGGAATCCTTGTTATCCAACCACGGACGACACCACAAGGGGTGGGGAAGATAAATCCATAAACGGTTGTTACTGTACATAACAAATGGTGCTTTATTTCCCATGTGTGGCTCATAATTGGATATCTGTCGTTTTGTTTATGTTGGTGCGTGCGGTGCTCCTCAGTGTGGCAATATCCCCTTCATAGCCCTTGTCTAGTCATGCTCACTTGCAGGCCTTGGCTCCTTGTCCCATAGGAGCCCATTATTATCCCTTACATATGCAACAGCTCGCTGGATTGAGCATCATACTCACTTAGGGACTCGACACACTTGTTTTCTAGAGCTTGCGCTTTTGTGCAGTCTGGTTGTCGCTGTTGTTGGGGTGCTTCTCATTTTGAAAGCCCTCCTCGCTCTGAGAGTGTTCACTCAGAAAATCATTGGAAGTTTTGGAGAGAACATGAAGGGTCGTACTCTAGAGAGAAGACAGCATGTCAGACTGAACATTATGTCCTTGATGTGGCTTTAGATGTGCTTTATATTTATATAAAATCTAACCTACAGTAAAGTCCCACTTGTATGGCTTGAAACCATTCTTAAACATGTACTAAATATGTTTTTTAATGGTGCATTTTCATAAATAATGAATCAAATCACCTTTATAATTAGTCTGAATAATTTTCATGATGAGGAATATGTTGTGTGGCAGCTTTGTAAATTCATTGAAAACAGTGCATGACTGTTTGCACCATTTTATGGAAATCTATGTATTTGAATAGGCTTGAGGACACATGAAATTCAGAGTAGTTTCTGTCATCATCTCGGTCCTTCTGAAAGGCAGACTCTCAAGAGATGAGGGCACCTCAGCAATGCTTTGATTTCAGCTATGAAATTATAATTTGGGAAAAAAAGAAAGAAGGGAACATATTGCGCTCATTCAAATCTAACTTTGTTCTCCCAAACTGGAAGATTGGATTTTCTTTATTAAATTATCCCTCTTGTTCACACACTCAAGGGGGCCATTGGCTCAAGGCAGTGAGAAAAAATGTGTCTGGGCCTCTGGATGCAAGGCTGGCATAATGCTGGTTTGTGAAGAGAATGAAATGTTTTGTTCTGATGTTGCCCTTCTGCAAGAAAAGGTCCATTTGGACTCCTTTTTTTTCCAAACTGGCCGTCCCTGCTTTCTTCTGTGCTCCTCTGTGTTGTGCCAGCATCAGCCCTGAGCCTCTCACCGAGAGAACACTTTGATGTGTCCCTGCTGTGCCGCCGCCCCCCTGTGCCCTGATTGGTGGATGGCAGGCGGGGCTGGTGGGGCAGTGTGGGAGTGGATGGGGGATGAAAGCGAGCAGGGCAGTGAGGGGGCACCTGCACACAGAGCCTGGCCTGTGGGTCTGCTTCATCTTCAACCGCTTCCCCTGACCGCCGGCTGAACTCCTGTGTCACCGACCATCACACGGTCGCGGTGACCTCTCTGCCTCGCTCCTTCCCTCCCTCTGTCTCTCTCTCTGTCTCTCTCCCTCACTCTTCCTCTATACTCTGTCTCCATATAAATGTGTTGTGAGATTAGGAGTTAGGTGTTTTCTTTGACAGGGGGGTTTTCATGTGTAGCGTTTTGCTGTAAAATCGCATGCGTACATTCAACATTTAAAGACAGGACATAAAGTAGAAAAGCAGAGAAGAAGACTAAATAGGCATATTTATTAAAAAATATATTTGAAAAAAACAGCAAGACTAAACAGTTTTTATCGGATTTAATAAAATACAATTTTATTTTCTTTACAATAGGGAGATTGATAAAACAACATTTAGCAATTAGAATATATACCGTTTTGCAGGACGTTTCAATATCCATTTAAAATAGTGCAGATGAACAGCATCTGCCTAGTTTCATATGTGAGGTTGCTTTGCTTTTCCTGAGCTCCGTGGGAATTTGATTAATCATCAAATGGTGCATTATGTCACCCCTATTAGGGCCATTTAGTATTGCTAGAAGGTCAGAGCAAAAAGGCTCTTTTTCACTTTTATTGCGATGTCTCAGCAATAAGGGTACTGTTTCAGCACAGCTGTATGCCAAGAAGGGCCAAGCGAAAACAATGAACTTCACTATGCCATCCCGTCTCAGACATTTGACTGTTTCCAAACCACTGTAAGTTGGATTTGGCTTGATTCTCATAAGTGGAATTCTGGCTCACTTTGCTAGATCATAATACCTTAATATATTGGTTTAAACTCTAAATTAGGTTTTATGTTTATTTTTGTCTTACATGATTTGGGATAATTTAAGCTAATCAAATTCCATTTACTAACTCAAATGTACCAATTCTGGGGGAGAGGAGTTGAGCTTTGTTTAACTTTATTGAAGAAGATTGACTTGGTGTTTTTCTTTCTGTGGTCTATTTTGTTGAGTTCCAAGACCGTGAGAAACAGCTTATTTATCCTATTTATGGTGCTACAGCAGAACTAATACTTCTGAGGCCTACAACAATGCTCACTCTATTACTACAGATGATAGATCTGTTTAAGCTTCTACATGTTGTCAGTGAGTGTGTGTGGGTGCACGCCTGCGTGTTTGTATTTGTTTCCTTCACATACTGCACTGTGTTTCCTCCCAGGACAGGGTCGCGACCCTGCTCTCCTATGCAGCTGGTGTACAGCCACGTTCCAGCTCTTAGGGAACACTATATGATTAAGACCCCTCAGCTTTTTAGAGACGATTGGAGGACAGAGATTCCTGGCTGACCCTGTGTAAATGCAGTTGTTGCAGAGCTGACCTGCTTGTAAATGAGGGTCAAGGTTCAGGTGCTGGAGGTCACAGGGGTTGGCCGTCTTTGTGCATGAGGGCACCTGGGTGCCTGCCTCTTCTTCGACCCCCGAGTGCTGAACGTGCATTCGATTGCGTTAGGGCCGATAACGTATGGAGCTCAGTGGCAACCGAGGGGTCACCTCTGGGCCTATTGAGATGTGAAAGGTGACAGGCAGCGGGATCTAAGCCAATATGCCTCAAAGAGCATCTGTCAGATGTCTGAGACAGGAGTGTGTACTCAGCAATCCCAAACCATTCTTTTAAAGAGGCATGGAGGTTTTAAAGGTGGACAAGAGTTACCTCAGCATTGTCTCAGGGTGAAATGTGCCTTACCCTTTCTTTTAGTGCGCGTTGATTTCCCCCGCCTTTTAGTACAATGTCATTGTTTATACAGTTCCAGAACAGACTCTTCTTATTCATTTCCAGTGTTTCCCCCATCAATTTCTCAAGCCGACTTTTGAAAGAACTCCAAGCAATTGCCAAAGGAAGTGTGAAAGTGCTGCACTTCTGCCCGCGCTGCCCAAGAATTTCAGAGCAAAGCGTCAGAACCCATGAGCACTTAGGCCAAATCCCAAAGGCCGTGACTGGCGCAGCGTGTCCCACATTAGCTCAACCACAGCCCTCTGAAATGGACTCGCCTGAGCAGAATGAAGCCCATAAGGCACCATGCACACCATGCCAAGGGCTTTATCAGGCAGAGATCAATGGAGGGCTGCATTCTCTCGGAGCGCCCAAGCTGCAAGGGCAAATACAGTATCTTGGGGGGTACTGGGAGTCATTGATAGGCTTAGGCTGTGTATCGCCTCCTTTAATCAGGTTTCCCCACAGCAAACACTGGGCGTCAAGTGAAGCGTTTCAGGCGATGAGGCCTTTCAGCCGGGACAAAAGGTGGGAGAAGCCGTGGGACTCTGGGCCCGGCCCTCTTATATGCTGAATGCTTCTCAGTTCTCCAGCGGAGCTCAAAAGGCCTTTGCCCTTCCAGCTGTAAAATTGGCTGACAGGGTGCCTCTAAAGTCCTCCACTCATGGCCAGGTCCACCCAAAACTGCTGTATTTACCCTGTCCTTTTTATGAGAGAGACATCACACAGGTACACAGCTGAAGATGAGTTTTTCATGTTTACATGTGCGTGATGATGTTATACGAATGCTCAGTTGCATGGTAAGGAGCGAGGCAAAGTGGACCATCTGAAATCATTGTTTAAGAACAGCATTCACGAGTTCTGGATATGCTTCCATACCTGCATCTCATGATTACTGCAGGAAATGAAAGAAAACTTGATCTCAGTAATTAGATGTACTGTATCTAAAGACTCAGCAATTAGTTGTTAGATGTACACAAAGCATATTGATTTTATTTTCCAACAGAATTTGCTAAATTTACATTTGTGCTCACAGTGTTCAGGCTAGTTTCAAAATAAGGAGTCTGGAAAAATCGATGATAATATCCCTATAGATTCAAAGTAGAATGAAAGAGGGAAAAAATGCATTTAGGAGTAAACCTGACGCAAACAATACATAACATTATCTTGTTGTAATAATCCTGCTTGGCATTAAAAGAGATATTGTAACTTACTATAATAAAAGTATTATTTCAGATCTTCGTGGCGGCTGGCTCTCTGACACCAAATAACCATTAGCTTTTCATACTGTTGTTAGTCTGACTCAAGCCCTGGAATTCATGTTTAAAAATACACTGAAGGACAGCCTTTAGAACTGACACTGTGAAGAACGATTACAACAAAAGACCAGATGATTAGAATAGCGGGCAGGGCCCCTGAACCAGTCACAAATATATGAGATTGGCTAACGACAATGTTTTGGCCAAGGAACCAAGACACTTGGAGGAGTACAGAGGAGGAGATGAGTCGGCAGAGAGCACAACAGTCAGGGCCTCGCCATGTTGTTTACATGATTCCTAGGACTCTCCTTTCATCACGGCCGGCGCCATTCTCTGTCAGGAGGAGAGAAAAGGATTGTAACTTTGGCCCTATTGTTTAACAGCTCCCAAAGACAGAGGACACAGAAATTATTCTGAAGAGCAGGAGACACACGGTGGAAAATGACCTTTAACTGCACTTCCTTAGCTGAATCTCATCCAATTAGAGCACTGTATATTTTCCCTAATAGCAGCTGATGAGGCAGGGCGTATGAGCAAGCACGCCCGAGCGGCGTTGCTATGCAGCAAGATGGCTGCTTAGCACCAGAGGAGCGCTAGGGAATAAGTGAGCAGAGAGCTTTAATTTGATAGGGTTAGAATCCTGCAGGCTCCAGGGTCGAGGGTCATCAGGAGCTCGTCTCACACTGAATATGAAGAAATCAGAAGTAAATTGCTTACATCTGCTGCCGGTGGCTGGGAAGGCTGTGATTGGCTCCCAGAGGTGTGCACCATCTCACACGGGCAGCGGAAGGGGGCCTTGGTGCAAAGAAGGCTTGTAATTGGAGTAATTCTGCATTAATAGATGTTAAAAAATCCTCTGAGCAGCTGGTTTGAAAAGTAAGGCCTTTACCAAATGCTGGTGGATCATGGGGGCGTATTTTCTTCTTTAAATGTCTCTGCTATTATCACTCCAGCCTCTTACAAGTGCTCTCTCTCTCTCTTCCTCTCTCTATCTCGCTCTCACTCTCTCTCTCTCTCTCTCTCTCTCTCTCTCTCTCTCTCTCTCTCTCTCTCTCTCTCTCTCTCTCTCTCTCTCTCTCTCTCTCTCTCTCTCTCTCTCTCTCTCTCTCTCTCTCTCTCTCTCTCTCTCTCACTCACACATATACACACAAACACATGACTAGGAGGTAGGTGGTGGAAAAGCTATATGTCAGACAAGAGAGCAGATAAATAAGGCAAACAAAAGTGCCATGTGAAAATTGCCATCTATCAACATTGGGCTGGAATGAAGAAAAAAAACTTGTAATATTACTGCTCATGAATAATGTTAAAGGGGGTTAAAGTTCAAAATGCAGCATATTGCAGCCCTATTTTTGTCTTCCCATGTAAAAAAAACACTCCTTCATAAATACCACACAGCCGATTGCAATGATGTAGTTCATTGCTTATAACTTGAACAACTAGTTCCTTTTAAATTTGTATTTTAAATAGTCATGAAATGAACATTCGGATGCTTCACTGCTTTATTTTTCATGTACTCAATGTAACACTTGCTAGCAGTTTATATTTCTCATCACAGTCCTTACTTTGGGATTGTGTCCAACAGAAAATTATACAGGCTGTGAATTATCACAAATGTTCTGGCAAATGACACTTCATTGGAAGGTCTTTGTCACCAATTATGTGTCTATTAAGAAACAGTCAATCAGTCAGTGTGCAAATAGCTAAACCTCCAAGGGCTCAGTCATTGACAGCACATTGTCAATAGCCCATCTGATATGATTTAACTGTTGAGAAACTAGGCACTCACCATAGTGGCTTGGGAATCCCATGGTAACCAGCTCAGCCCTTACCATCACTAGTTTATTGACCAAAGATCATTACAATAAGGACTTTGACTACCGTAGGAATATATTATTCACATTAGAGGCACTCATAACCCCTTACAGGATTTTTTTGTGACTGTCTGATTACTGCCTTTGTGGCTTCCACAAATCACTTTGTGAGAATGGGTCATTACTGTAAAATGAAGTTCCCATTACGAGTAGGCCCATACTGCAGTATGGATTCCTTGTGTAGGCAAGAAAAGCCAATTGAATCAGTGTCTTGTTTTTGTGCCCTACAGAATTTGAAGCAGCAGCTACATTTGACTAAACAAAAAACGCAAATTGGATGTCTGGCAGACTAATTTGATTTTCGAAAAGCTGAAACCGAGACCCTGTTAGCTACCTCAAATGATGGACCCTAATATTATGTTCTCACTTTTTAACTGTCGTTCTAGTGGGTATCCCTTCCCAATCAAAACAACTGCCTCCCAAACATTATTGCATTATGTTATCATTTTGAAACAAATGACAGTGAAAAGGCTCTGCTGCATCACAAACCTAAATGATAAAAACTAATTACAAGTACGGCCTCACTCTTTTATAGAGTCCAACAGTTTGTGTTAGGTAACACACTCTAGATAATGAACAACGTTAGACTCCTGTCTCTTTACATGCCGATTCCTTTACTATAAAGCAGTCATGTTGGCATAGAGATCGACTTGTTTATGCTTGTTTAACCCAGAATGCGAAAGACTTAAAGTATGATTGTCCCCCAAAGACAAAATGCACTCTGAGTCAAAAGGGCTATTGCTATTCCTACTTCCCTGAAAATCATTTGTTTTATTTTTAGCTGGCACTATTCTGCAGAGACATCTGTCAACAGTTACAAGGAAAAAGGAGAAGATAAGACGCCTACCTGCTTCATAAGCCCGCTGATGGATACTGTCTGTTCCGTTCAGCTACTATTCCTGTCAACAACTGACTGGCTTGTTTTCAGATATATTTGCTTTAACCAGTGAGCTGGTTACAGCCTCGTTCATCCGGGTTCAGACATACACGATTATCAGTTCTTGCAAGTGCAAATAACCACAGTGCACAATGACACATTACACACACACTATTTTCATGTGTTCTTTCCTCTGCTGTTGCTTTTGGATAGGGACTGTAAAGTGCATCATTTCAATTTCCGTCGTGCTCACAGGAGAGTCTTTCTCCAGAGGAGAGATCAGACTGCCTGGGAGGTAGCCTTCAACTAGCCTACAGCTAGTCCCCATAATTACCATGACACACTCACTTAAGCTTCTCCTTAGTCCAGCAGCATCATAGACATGGATGTATTTCTGTCCCTGTTGTGTGGTCCACGCACTGGAGTGGCTGGAGACAGTATGAAATGCATGTGTGGTCTTGAAGACCTCTTGTTATCCTGACAGGTGGGTAGGATTCTCCAGGGATGATGTCAAAGAAGGGACAGGATTCGATAAATTAGCTGGGCCTAATTTGAAAGAATATTGACGGTATTCAAGCATCCAGGGATTCAGAAAAGTTTACCAAGAAAACAGATTATATATAGCATACTGTATCGTTGAACTTCAAAATACAAAGTTAAAATAAACCAATTTACCAAGATTGTGTTTATTATGTGTATCATTATTATGTGTTGCTACTATGGAGCCTCTGATTCCCACTTGATATATATTTGAATGTCTAAATGATTCCCATAACCGTGTTGCATATGTGAATTGTGAGGAAAAAAATAATAAATCCATAATAATTAAAAGAGGAGGTGTGCTCAGCTCATAAATCAGTGGTGTGTGCTCCAGCCGAGGTAGCTCAATAAGCCTCCAACCCTGGGCCCTGGTAATGGGAATATCTGGGGGTCAACCGGGCAAGTCAGTTTTCCTCAACAGGAAATGAGCTTTTGGTGGGCTGTGTTCCCAAGGTAATAAGCAATGTGTGTGTGTTTAATCTTAGCTAATATTGTTATAATAACGGGCTGAATTATTAAAAACAAGCAAATAGCAACATTCTAAAGACCAAGAGTGTGCGTTCTCCAAATGCCACATTTCACTACGATGATGAACAGCACCACGAGGTGTCATGTAGTGGAATGGTTCTGATTTGCAATGCATGGCCACTCAGTGCCTGCTGCACGCTGATGAGATGTTACCCTGGATATACCACTAACCAACCAGCGGACGGGGGCATGGTCTCCAAGGAACTCCTAACACAACCTCAGATTGCTTGTGTGAAAAGTCATTGTTGCTTTCTGTATTTTTTTGGGGAGGAACGAACGATAATTGTCAGAGCGCAGTTGCATTTTAAATCCCCCCCCTACACACACACACACAATAAACAGACAAACACACACACCTCTCCTCTCGCTCCCTCTGTCTACTTATGCTATATTCACCTGTTCTCCACAGGCCAAGGCCATTCTAACCTGTGTTATTGTTCTGGCCATTGCAGGGTCATAATGAATCCATAGTATAGTGTAGGGTATTACAAGGGAGGATTATGAATATGAAGTCCCACTATGCAAATAGCCTCCATATTGTCTAGCCACATGCATCTGGCATGATTGGGAAGTGAGGGACAAAATGGTCCTTGGCCAAGACGTTTTGCGACTCAGCAAAAGCTAATGGCGATGTTCTTAATAGCGGAGCCCTGCTCACGATTTCCATGATAAAGGTGAGCATAACGAGAAAGGAAGGGAAGAATAAATTGTGACATGAAGAGGCCCTGTTTGCATGGCATAATATTTTCTTTTGCATGCATTTGGAGGAGAGTTGGACACACTTGTCCATAAATCACAGGCAAACAAATGAAACTGTTCTGTACAAACAGTGTAAATACTTATTCATATGATGCTAATTTCACCCCCGTCATTTTGATCACGTCATTCTCTCTGGAAAATTGCAATTAAGTTTGGAGAGATAAAACATGCCAACTGCTCTGCATTTCAAGGCTTGATTGGACTATCAGCTAGTCAGTATGCCGCCGTGGTTTTCATCACTGTTAATTGATCCTTTCTTTAATTAATCTGGAAAGGAAAGCCCATATCTCTATCCTGTCTGATCGTCTCCTCTGTCCGTCATAACATAATAAAGGCCCCTGCTATCCCTCTGCTAGTAACTCTGCCTTGGCCACTCACTCTGGCACTCAGCCAAATGGACTATTTATGGAGCCCCCTATGGAAAGGCAAGCCTGCTGTATGCACTCCAGCGTCTGGCTTCATTAACACTGCTTTTGCTGGCTTGTTTTAATTTGCATGCCTTGTGCCTTTAATAAGGATGCGTGGGTTAGTGGTGTGCCAAGCTTAAGACCCAACAACGGTCTTGAGATTGGAATAGCAACTGCTATCGTCAACCACCCCCCCCCCACACACACACACACACACACACACACACACTTTCTTTGCGTTCTATTTCTCTTTCTCTCTTTTTTCCCACTCTCCTTTTTCTCTCTCTGTCAGATCCTTCTCTCTAGACTCTATTTCTCTCTATTTCTCTCTCGCTCTGTCTCAGGGCTCGCTTTCTCTCTTGCGCACTGCGTTTGTTTGCTTCACATGACAGAGAAACCCATTCATTTTTCTTTTATTACATTGTACCATCCATTGCGTGAATTTACTACATGCTTGGTGGGGTCTGATTGTCCATTTCAAAATTCATATTTTTAATTTCCTTGTTTGACCTTTCTTTTCAAAAGTGTAAAAGCAGTTTTAATTTCAGATTCACCAGTTGGGAGTCAATTTAGTGAGAACATTGATTTAAACATTGGCCTGACATTCTTTTCCCTTCTTTGTCTATTGTTATGACGAATTCCCTTTCTTCCAGCCTTTTTACAGTACCCGTAACAGTGCCTCTATGATTGTGACAGATTTACCTGCTGCAATGCCTACTCATTCGGAGGTGTGAAACTAGGTTTTAACACTTGGCTTTTCACACTAAAAGTGGGGATCACTCCTTTGGCAGTTGTAGTAAGTTACAATAGGACCATAAAGCGTTTTCCTCCAACAGACTGCAAAGAAATTGATGCGAGGCCGCTCAGAAATGAACATGTAAGTATCTGTTTCTGTCTAATTAAATTGCCAGAGCAGTCTATAAGCCGTTCCTGCCAAGTGCTCCGTTTACAATGCTGGCTCCGTCCCATTTAGTGGTATCACACTGCCACCTATAGGTCAGATGACAATGATCGTATTGTTCATCCCAAACCTTTGTCTCCGGTCTGGTTATTGTGGAGGCAAGTTAGGTGGTGGAAGATAAGTGACGGCTGTGTCATCAGTCAGCTGGTGAGATGAAATGTCCTTTAAAAGATCACACATCTCTTGTGATGGCTCATGACTATTTGTACGATGTATAGCTCTAATGGCACTAATAACCTCCTTATACATCATCATGGTGAAATGAGTTTTCTTAGTCTGGCCATCTGAGAAGGCCCCATTTGTTGTTTGTTGCTCCTGAGAACAAAGCTGGAGAAGAAGGGGCCAGCTGGAGGAGCAATTTTTGTCCATCAAGGGCTATTGAGAGTTCAATTATTTATCTTGTGAAGTGTTCCAAGGATGTGGTCAGCTCGTCAGGGTTATAATGCATGGCAGGGAGTCGGAGAAAGAGAGGGAGACAGTCAGAGAGCCGGAGGGAGGGAGGGAAAGTGAACGAGCCAAGGGAGGAGGATGTAGTAGTTAGAGGGAAAAAGACAAAAAAGGAAAAAAGAAGGCAAAGCTTGTTTCCTGTCCTCCCAGGGTTCGGGACATTCTGGACTGGCCAACGACACATCCCTGCTGGGGAGCTGCCCTAAGACCACTGTGGTCATCCCAGCTGCTGAACTATACCTCCCCCGATATATTCCCTCTTCTGTCTACAATCAGTTAGTGTACACCAAGTAGTCTTACAAACATAGGCAATCTAAATCAATGTATTGATTGTATCTTCTAACGTGTAATACTTTTCACCTTTGAGCTGTAATTGAGATACAAGACACTGGGAACATTCACAGAGGCCTTGTATTCAACGTGGTGCTATTAGCTATGGCTGTTCTTATTTTACATTCGTAACCAAATCCATTTTCTTTTAACAAGATATCACCTTCAAAAGTGCAGCTAATGTCCATCTATTTTTCAGTGGAATGGACTGAAAGTCTTAAGAGAAGTGACTGATTTCACACTGAACTCAATAATCCTCAAAGCCAGTTTATCTTAAGTCATTGTCCACTACTTTACAAATGTTAACAGCATTAAATCACCTCAAATGTCCAAGTGATTCAATCTTTTTCACAGAGGACGACAAGTGAATTGAATTCCCCCAAAGTGCCTGTCCATTTCCTGTCTGTGTGTGACGGCCTGCAACAGTGCGTTGCCGGGGGAGCACGGATTCGCTCTCACTCCGAGGTGTTTCTCAGCTCATTCAGTGCACCACAGAATGTGACAGCACATTACTTCAGATATCAAGATTTCCTAGCACCAGAATTCTGACAGTCAGTGTCTGCAGAACTGGTGCAATGGGTGCGATGGAGCATAGTGCGATCATCACCACCATATCATCCAACTACTCCACCAGCAACCTTATGAATGATTTTTAGCTCCGGGGAGACTTTTCTCTTCATCGGGCCCGTTGCATTTACATCCTCTTAGTTTCAAGAGCAGGCACCAACCCATGCCCCAAATTTCGGCAGCGCAGCTAACTGCGGCTCTGGCCTTGTGCTTGCCTGTCAGTGGCAATCTATAGCACGGCAGCTCTTAGTGGCCGTGACTCCCTGACCTGCTTTCCCGCTCAGCAGCAGCGACTCCTGCGTGAATAGCTAGCGGCGGCTCTCTCCGGCCTGTCTCCTAGATCAGGGCCCGGTCTAAGGAGACACACAATGTGCTCCAGCACCACCACAGCTATCGCTCAGTTGTGTTATGAGACTTATACGCTTCTTTAATGTCCCCCTGTTTCTGCGCTGCTTGACAATGCCCTCCAGGTCAGGTTGAAGAATAACAATAAGCGTCTCTTTCTGTGTTCCTCAAAGACGCAGGGCGTTTGTTCTATTAGCATGCTTAATTCACCCCGTGCTAACGTTCTGCATGAATAAGGGAGTTGGAGAGAACACGGAGGCATTCTGTTGGGCCTCCTTTGAAAAACAAGTTGCATCCATTTGACCACCATTCCTTCTGGAACAAAAAACAAGGGTGGTTATTAGGAATACACAAAGAGAATCAAACAGTAATTGTACTGGTAAATGTATCTCTTGCATAAAATTGAAGTGTTGGAATGTCTTTGTGAAGGTACAGGGGCCTCCTCTGTGCCTAGTGATCATATGAACAGTAGATAAGTCCTTTGCAAGTCCCCAAAGTATAAGCAGTAATCAATGGTTGTTGAAAGCCGTCGACTATCCCGGAGACTTCTGGATGGGGTGAGAGAAGGGGAGAGAATGGACTGTAGGCTGGGGAGCACTGATTCCCTCAGACAGCCTGGGCCTGTTTGCTACCTGCTTAATGTCTGGCTCTTTAAAATTGTGTTTGGACTAAACTGACTGAAGGGAATGGGGGTTCGGAGAGCAGAAGGAAATGGAGAGCTCTTTAGGTGTGATTGACAGCCCTTGTCAGCGCACGTCTCCCTGTCAGAGGCACCTGCCTCAGCCCTGGTGGAATCCCTGGTCCAGAGTAAGGCGCAAAGGCTCTGTCTTAATTATCCCTGGGAAGAAAAAAAAACACAATTAACAGTAAGCGCTTTATTTTCGGGGGGGGGGGGGGGGGGGGTTATTTACTGGGGCTCATCCAGAGGAGACAGACGCTCTGCAATCCTGGGAGACAGCTCTGTCCATCAACATAGGATGGCCAACCAATCCAATTAACGTGGAGATCTTTCGGCCGGTGATTGGTAACCAACGGTGTTCATCCTCCAACAATGACATTCTTTTGGTTTTTCATTTACATCCAATGTGTTCTCAAGACAAAACGGGGGGGTGTCTTCAGTGCAAGGCTACATGGTGAGTTACAAAGCTTGCAGAGGCATTAATAAAGAAAACCTTCAACATTGCATGATTGCTTAACATTGCATCCATTTACTCTTTTAGTGAAGGTTAGAGGTAGAGTACAGTTTTCTGAGGAGATGTCTTTGTGTGACTGTTTTGACAGGATGCAATGTGGATAATGGAGGAATCTGATATGTGTGTGTGTGCGTGCGTGTGCTTGCATGCCTCCAAAAATGTGTCCTTGGTCCTCAGCCATCTACATGGGGGGTTGGAAACCGAAGGGTCATGGGCCTGCATGGGGATCTTGATTGAGACGTTGATGAAGCAACAAAAGCCATGGGGGCTGGGACAGAAGGGAGATGCCAGTGCTCTCTCCAAGGATTCCACTGTAGAGCAGACCCTCCGCTCCGGGGGAGGGAAAGAAAGGAGGACTGCAGTGATTCAAAGACCAGGCCTTTACTTCAGGAAAGGCAAACTAAACGAGTCTGGGCCCGAGGTCCCCAGGTCAGCTAGCAGGTGGGAACAAGATGGAGGAGAAAGGGAAAACAGGGTGGCGTGAAGGGGACGCATCTGGGCTGAATTAGGAAGGCAATACGGCAGAGCCTGGAATACTGTTTGAGGATCTTGGAGCCAGATCTCCTTTCCTCGGTAACAGCAGGTTAGTGTGTCGGCGGGGGGCCCAAATGAGAGTGATTAAAGCTGGCCTTTGAGGAGCAGGTGCCTGCTTCACCACTGCTGCTCTGCCCTGGATGGACCGCCATTAATCTCATATTGTCACAGGACGCTTCAACTTCCTATACTCTGGGCTTTCCGTTCACAAGGGGTTTGGACACTGAGTCTACTGTAGTCCTCGGTTATTGTCTGACCCATTTCACCAGGTGCCGTATCACGGCGACCCCCTATGTGGAAACGTTGATTCAAGTGTACCTCGCGAAGGAAAAAAAAACACCACCAGTCCTTAAGCTCATTTAATCATTGTAAGTGGATTACCTCACCTCACGCTACATCACCCCCTAATTTGTGAACACATTATTTGAAGATATCACAATATAAAATATCCCCCTGACCAGCTGATTTAACATCCAATGACCACCCACTGCTATTAACAGGGAGATACATATACTGACAAAATCTTCCACTAAGCCAAGAGTAACAACAATGTCTCCTTAATAGGCTCATAATTCCCCCTATGGCTCTATCACATTTAACGTCTCATTTTGTCCTCTCTCCTTACTGCAGCCATAGCAGGGACTGACACATTTGAGAATTGATTCATCGCTACATTAAGTAATGTAATAATCAATTACTCCAACTGTTTTGGGGGGAAAAACAGAAGCATATTAAACAGGCATGAATGTCACAAGCTGAGGAATAAAATGGTCTGGGTGCAATGTGAGCTTTATCTGACTCGTAACGCTCCGAGCCCCTGTTAGGTCTCTGTTCACGGTTGCTGCTTTGCCCAAGTCACACAATGAAGTGGAAGATCTTTTTTTTTCTCTCTCTTTTTTTCACAACACCATTTCCATTCCATTTCACCGCATTTCCCCACTATTGTTATCACATCTTCCAAACTATTCAGTGGTGCAGGCTATAGCAGGAAAGCGAGCCATACATCTGTTCTCAAGCGAGTGGGTAGTGCAGCTGGAGACAAAGAAGACTGGCCGAGGACAGCAGTGTAGGAGTTAGTCAGAGATGAAAGGCAGACAGTGCTATATCACACTTTTAGACACGCTGTTAGAGAATCATTCTTTTGTTATTCAAGTTTCCCAAGTGTGAAAAGGGTCATTGCAAGAAGACAATTTCCTTGTTAAATGTACATTGCTGTCCTTAGGTTCTTCTTAAATACTGTAGGTGCTTGCAGCTAGGCATGGTTGGAGACTCTATAATGTCAGCTTGAGAGACTTTCTGAACAGGACTGAAATACAAATATGCCATTGTTAGCCTATAAGTCTCCTTAAGTGCTTTAATAAGAATTGTATGGCCTCCATGGCTCACTGAGCTATCTTAAACCTTGCCCAAAGACTGGGAGATGAAGAAGCAATCTGAGCCAAAGGCGTTCTAGTTTGAACAGGTTCTTGTGCTTGCCTCAGGTACATTGTGCACCCTACTGGATTTAACAGGACAAAGTCAGTTTCACCCATCTAGTAATGGTCCATCATGTTTGGAAGCACAACACTGTATATCTAAAAATTTAAAACAGTTCACTTAATTTGTTCAATCAAAATGTGTCTCTATCTCTGTTTTGTAGTAAGAATTATGACAAAAGAAACAAATGAATTAATTGTACAGGCTCTCCCCCGGGTTTAAATATCTCAACTCAATCTTGCAAAATAAGCCCAGCCCTAGCTAGAGAGCTCTCATGGAGAAGCAGAACTTTGCCAAAGTGTGCACTTCAGTTAGCCCTCCTCTCTGGTTCAGCTCTGAGGTGTGGGTGGAAGCAGCTCTGTAATGATTTACAAATAACAATAAACGAAAGAGTGAACAAATCAATAAATCAGTAGATCTCTGGATATTTCCGTCGCAACCTTATTTCTTTATTTATCCGGCTGTTTTATTTGTTTTCCGGCTCTCCAAGGCAGGACCAGGAATCCCAAATTATCCGGGGGGTTAGGGGCCACGGTGGCCCCAAGCCCCGAGCCCCATAGCGGAGGTAACGTATTCAATGGCCTGGGGCGAGTGCTGGAGAGGAGCGGCCGTGCTGCATACTGATGGCAGGGAGAGGAGCCAGTAATTGGAGCTGCAGAGGAGAGGGGAGAGGAGGGCAAGCACTGGGAGATGATGGCTTTGTTTTCTCCCTGCCTGTCTGTGCCGCTCAAACTCCTCCTCCCCTTCCCCCCCCCCACACCTCTCCCTCTCACACTCACTTACCGCAGATAGGGAGGAATAGAAAAGATATACTTGCTAATTGGTCTCTTGCTGCTTGCTTAAAGATCCGTGGACGTCCAGGGTTTTTTTCTGGGTTTTTGTCTGTTGAAACTAATAAACTACATGTCCTTGTGTGTCCAGTAATTTCGGGATTATATAAAAGTGGCATATTGTTTCATGGGTTCCATAGTTTCATGTGGCAGGTGTGAAATAATGGTATTTAAGTCATTAATTAGACTCAAGAAATATAAAGGAATAGGAAGAACTATTTTCTACGGTGCATCGAATGTGTCTTTTCAAAATAACCCATGAATATTATAATGGGATAGAGAAGCACAAGTAGATGATTTCTTGCTTTATTTGTATCTCCTTGGTGTGAAACACATGCCTCGAGTCTATGAAAGGCAATTTGAAGCTCAACGCTGCCTGAAAGGATGTAAATTGGTAAATATCATTTTAATCAGAGCACATCTCAGTTAATTAAGGAAATTACTTTGACAAACCGTCTGAAGCTGCTATAGGAATGCCAGCCAACCTGGCAATCAGAAGCTTTCCTTGTGGTACAGCCAGACAGCTCCCTCATGTGGGTGAGAAGTAGTGTTCAGTATGCTGCTGCACACCACACTATATCTCTATCAAATCAAGCGTGCAGGATGAGGCATGAGAGTAAATCTATAGCGGCCTGTTGGTTTCCATGCACTTGGCCTGAAGAATTCCACTGCAAGACTCGCACATTATCGCCGCACTCCTCTCTGTTGACACAGATTAGGGATGTGAAACACTGGCAATTGGCCGGGGAGGTCCGGAGGAAGTCCGTCCTGTTAGCGTGTTCAAGTCATTGCTGGCGGCCAGACGAACAGGTTGAAGGCAGAGCCTGCGGGTCAGTAGAAGGACATGAGCAAGTGGAGCTTTCATTTCCTGTCAAAGAGGAGCGTGGAGAAGCTTTCAGAGGCTTCAGTCATGAGCTAATTGGGCCCCAGTGGGTGACACCGGAGCGTCGTAAATAAAACAAACAGTTTTACTGTCTCTGCCACTGGACTCTTTAAACCTTCATCACAGCGTAGGCGCTTCCAATGAAAGTCTGTGTCTAATTACTCTGGTCGAGGTGGCTTTCGGGTGCCTTGCCGTAATTGATCCTTTTTTTTTCCATATGCATTTATGTTTTTTAATCAAAAATGAAATGGAAACTGCCGTAGCTTGGGAGCTGGAGGATCTTGCAGTAATTAGCTGCTCTGGTTAATAGGCCTGTGTTCGTGTGCTGTGGAGCTCAGTGCTGTCACCCTCTGACACATCTGTGGAGGAGGGTGGGCCTGCACTCTCAGGGTCAAACCCATGTGGCGACTGACTTCATTGGACTCTTCAGGCTCCACAACCCCCTTAGACCACAGTTTAGTCCACGTCTTAGTCCACAGTTTACTGGAATAAGCCCTGCTACACGAAACTTTGTATGCCCATTTACAGCACTCTACATAGTCTGCAGGAGGCAGACTGCAGAGTCAGGTGACCTGTGGGGATCAGAAACTAAGATAGAAACCGTAGCATTAAAAGATCAACCCTTGATTCAAGTTCCAAGTTGAAAAGCAAGTTATCACTAACAGGAAATTGCATTGTCTCGGTAAAGGAGTGAGACGTACTCTAAACCTAATTTTCTAAGGGACAGTGGAATAATAGTAGATACTGTAAAGCAGATTCTGAAATATCCTAGTGCAAGATGAAAGTAGGTTGCCCACTTTTATGTTTGTGCAGCTGTCTGTTTGTGGGATTGTTGATATTTTGAACGTGTAGCTGTATAAATGTATGCTAATTTGTATAAATATACAACTTGCCCTGGGGTGTGAATTATGAATAGGGCTCATAAGATACTTTTAGTCTGTGCCTTCTTTTATATTCACCGCAGATCAAAACGCAGCAGCTCCTGATTGTCATGTTTCCTCATTCTGCTGGGTATGCCCAGCGTTTCACTTTGTAATTCTGCAATGGCTCCTTCCCAGGGACATATTAATTCTGATGCTATAGAATGTGTCAAATAGAGGTTTCCTAATTGTGTCCTTGATGAAAGGCTATTAATATGGAACACTTTTGCAGTCACCCAAGTGCCAGCTCTGTAGAAATGATTTTTTTTTTGTTGGTACGTTCTCCCCCACAGCTTGTTTTAGCAAAACAAAAAGAAGAACTCTTCTTATCTCTAATGATACCTGATTCCCCGGGGGTTAGTGGTGAGACTATCTGTGGCTTTAGCAGATTCATCAAACCAAATATTGTGTTCTTTCCTCAGGAGAATTGGACTCACATTGCATTATATCACTGCTAATTAAAATGAAATATGCAGTTAGATTATTTGTGTATTGTTGCCTGATGAGTAGGCTTATGCTAAAGACAGAGAGTGGAGGTAACACCAGAAGGTAACAAAGGTTTTGTGGTTTATTTATTCTCTCAGCCCTGCAAGTCACTGAAAAAAAAAGAACTCAAGGTTCTTTGTCAAGGCTACAGGGTTGTTTGATTAACTGAGTATAAGTCTTCGTTGACAGAACATCTTGTGTTCAGAAAGAAATATTACCATTGAATACAGTTGAAGGTTGTGATCACCTCTTTCTGCTCAGAAGCAGCGCTGCCGTGATTGCCACAGCGGCAGCCCTGATTGGCTGAGCGATCACAGGGTTTTTGTTCACGCGTGACTTTGTTCGCTGGTTGTCCTGAGGCCCATGTCAGCAGTCAGGATGCCCTGATCTGGGAGCAGCCACTGTCAGGCCTGCACCTGTAACACCGGGACCTTGTGGCCCTGCATCCAACAAGCAGGGCAGGGCAGCAAGAGCACACTCCGACATGCTTTGCATTTTACCAGCACTCACAGCCCCGGCAATACTCCAGAGACTGTCCAGGATCCCAGCTGTTCTCTTCATTTTAATGCACTCTGAATAATATTAAAGCAGAATCAGTTGAATTTATTAATGCAGTATGCCCCTCGGAGAGATGCTTTTAAAGGCCAATGATTTAATTTAAGCTCTTAAAGGCTATCCTACATTCTTGATGCTACAAAGAATTATGGCTTGTGCCATGTCTTTACACCACTCAGTACAGTGGGCCTCTGTTTGACTTATTAGCAAACCATGACTTGTGGAAATGGCCACCATTAGCAGTCATATTTCTCTTTGTTGTTATCTAAGTCATCCTCCCTCCCCCACCTCTCCTTCGAGAGACAACATCAATCCTTCAGCACGTTCTCTGTTTCCCCATCACTACAGATGACCATTACTATCCCTTAACTCTGGGATCATACATAAAACAAAATAACGCTGTCATTGTAAATAGTTGTGCCGCAGCATTGAAGTTGACTTTTACTACATGACAAACTTTCCATGCAGCAAGCAAGCCTGCTCTGAAGCAACACCGAGAGGCAAAGAAACCTGTGAAGTCTTTTTAAAAGCTCACCATGCAGTCTTCTCAGGTAGACGTGCTTAAACATGCGAAGCAATCAAGGAGTGTAGCAAACACAATCTGGACTGTCATTTGGATCTCATTACTGAGTTGTAGCCAGGAAAGCCTTCTACTTTATTGGTGTCAGGGACCTCTCCTAGGGCCAGGCCTGACCTCTGCAGGTCCTTTAATTCAGGCCAGCCCACAACACCACTGGTAATCTCACTGGCCTGTTTTTCGATTGGTCCAACAACTGCAGAACAAACAGCCCAAACCCAAGTGATTTGATACATGCAAGTGAACCGTGAGAAGCTTGTGCCTGTGATACTTTTGTTGTACTCAGTGGGGACAAAGTCTCTTGCATGGCAGGTCAAAGAGCCTGAGCAAAATTGCTCATGTAACAATTACTAAAGAGGTGCAGAGAGAGAGAGAGAGCGAGAGAGAGAGAGAGAGAGGGGGTTTATTAAAATGAGGCTTCCCTTGAAAGGCTAGGGCGCACCTGCGATAGCTCGAGACTCGGCGCTCGGTAGTTTGACGCCTGCTTTGGGGGCTGTACATCAGACAAGCGACTGCTGAAAAAACAGGTTGTAGGGGTCCTTGCGCACAGCCTGCCCGTGGTGCTGCCTGAAGGAGAACCATGAAAACAAGGAGTGTGACAGGCTCTGGGGGGGGGGGATCTGCCACAGCTGCAGGCACTTGCTTTTTTGACAGGCTGATGAAGACATCACTGCCACACGGTGCACAACAACAACAACTTACCGGGGGAAAAATGTGATCAGGCAATGTTAACTGCTGTGTGGCTCAAATGTTCATTAGTGAGCTTGTAAAACATCCAGGGATTCTCTAATGCATTCAGGGACCAGATTGCACGCTTACGTACTCTGTAGAGATTTGAAGGCTTCCCTGGAGAAAGTGGATTGATAAACAATTCCTTAAGTATGATTATAGCTCTGTGAAGACGGCAGAGCTGGTGCGTACACTGAGGGTTCGGTGGTCTTTTAAACCCTGTCAAGTTCTTCTGTTTAATTTGTTGACTTTGGATGACTGCATGGCAGGCATTACTACTCACCATGACTTCTCACTGTCAGGGATGTCAGTCAGGTCAACAGTGTCTCTTTTTATGACAGCTCAGAAACGTAAAACAATTCTTAGCCATATTGCAGTTTACTGTAAAACAGTACAGCCCTTTCAAACACTGTTTTGTTGCAGTATCCATGTAGACAGGGTTCATTTTAAATCGTTTCAGCCTCTTAATATGTAACTGTACTTGGTCCTCACAGTGACAATTTCTAAACTGTAAAACTAGAAGATACATTTTAGATTTAACGAAAAAGTCATTTGAATTAAATATAAGCATTAATCTCACTGGCTATATTTGTGAGATGCAGATGTCCTGGTGTGAGAGTTTGGCTGTTTGCTAATATATGATGATTAAAAGTACCCTGGGAGCGATGCTTAATTGGTTTCACCTCTCGGGGACATCTTATTGGGTCTCCTTGGTGATCTGTGGGCACCCCCCTCCTTAGTGCCCCCCCCCCCCCCTTCGCCTCCCTCCAGCCCCCCCCACCCCCAATGGAGCCTAGAATGCAGGAAGGTTTCAGCTAGTGTGTGGGATTTAGCTCGTCTGAAGCTCAGGGTCACCTCCACTCCCCCTTACTTTGAAATGGACCCCTGGTGGCAGCTCCTGGGAGAGCCCAGTGATGTCTCTATCAGCCTGTCAAAAGAGATAGCCCCGGGCTCCACCAGGTCCCCCTGAGCCAATCAAACTCCTCACAAAGCACAGACGGATGCTCTTTCACCAGCGTGCTACTGCAGAGGAGGGGGGCACTCGCACCCGCTCGACTGGGACACTCAACACTCCAATCAGTTAGAACAAACTCCCATCTCCAGGGTCCAGGGCTCGCCTCAGCCCAAACTTACCTCTGACCAAGTCTATTTTTATGGTGTAACTTGTTTATCGAGTCTCTCCATCGTCAAGCTGAAGTGAGAGGATTCACTAAGTTTATGTGGCTTTTCAGACTTACAGTCTGAAAGCAGAGAGCCAGAGGAAAATAAAGAAATAATCAAATACTTTTTCCGCCATGTCGACGACATGTTACATGATTCAAGTTCAAACTGTTTTTGTAAAGTGCCCACACGTTCCAGTCCATCCGTGTTGTATTAGCTTAAGGCAAACATGAGCTTGGAGTCTTGAAGAAATGTATGGCATAACCAATGTAAAAGCCATTTAATATATTTTTTATATATAATCTTTTAATGAAAACTTACAATTGTTATAAAACCTCTCGAACAAATGTTAAAATACTTCCTGATTGAGGAACATTTCCCATAAAGATTATGCTGGTCTAAGAACTGATGGGAGTTGAAAATATTCTCTCTATGTTAGAGTAAGACGTGGTGTGCATTTCTGTGTGTGTTGTGTGGTCGGGTGTGCATGCGCATGTGTGTGTACTAACCATTAGGCTGGGGAGGTGTTTTTAATGGAAATCTGAAGCGCTAAGTGCTGAGGATGGAGTGAGTGCTCTCTAGGAGAGATGATCTCTCTCTCTCTCTCTCTCGCTCTCTCTGTTCCTCTCATCTGGACGCTGTCATTGTGAGAAAGCAACAAAGCGCTGCATTAGCCACCGTGCTGCAGCCACACAGCTTTGATGTGGGCTCTGTAACCAAGGCACAGCGGTGGCCAGTGTCTGAGCCCAGTTCCAATGGCTGTTGTGTAATCAGATGTGTTTACTGTGTATTCAAGGAGAGAAGTGGCGTAAGCCATCCCCACTACAGACTGATGATGAACAAAACACTCCTAAACAACAACCCAACTCTTAGAGATGGTAAATGCTTTTTATTTATTTGAGATTTCATTCACAAATTCACAACAGGGACTGTAAGATAAACTAGAGAGGGTACAATTTCTGGGGAAATTGTAGGGTGTGCTTGCTTGCGTCGGTTGCACAGGGGTCCGTTTTTTAATGACATTTTTACAACTGATATTTCTGTATATTTTATCTAAAAATGCATAGGGCCTACTTATTATTTATAAAGATTACATAGATTTAAAAGCATCTTTTTTTTGCTGCTCATTTACAACTAAAAATACGAGTTAAGTGTAGAATGAAATATGATGTCTTCTCATTTCCCCTGCAAGAGGCAGCCTCATAGCTGAATCAACGAATACATTTGGCAGACCGGTGTAAAAATTGACCTAATCTCTATGACTTAAACGTCCTTTTAAGTTTTCCCTTCTCATGATATTTTCAGGCATTTAGCCTACTCATATTGCATTCATTCATGAATAAAGAACCCCCTTTGAAGATTATTCTACGACGTTACCGGCAGTAGAAGATGGAATCGCGATTCAAACATTACCATCTGCTAACTGAAAAAATGCCCTCAAAAACGTAAATAAGCTTGACATTTATTTAGTGGAAAATCGCTCATTCATAAAAAGCTCACTGGTAGCGATCATTGTCAGTAACAACGCAAAATGCGATATAGCCCTGTGTGGAGAAGCTGCCCCGGTAAATTATACTACGGTACAGTACTAGACTACTGTGTTCGTCTTGGTAGCGATTGCGTTGGTTGAATTCGATTTAACGTTCCGTTGTAAGGTTTAGGCTGAAATTAATTATTTTCATGAACAGATTGACAAAGTTTAGGCTGTGGCAATGAAGTTCAGGTTAGTGGTCAGAGACTTTTGATTTAAGTAAGGGGAGTGCCGAACATGTTCTGTCGCCGTTTGATTTCCTAAACAGCTGTGTACTGTAGATGTTTTTGTAGTGTGTCTCGCTAGGCTACAGCGTTGCAGTGAGCAACACTGGTTTGAAACCACAGGTAATGGTAATTTCACCAACAAATCGTTTACTAATGTCAGAATAAATCCTACAACGAAAATATATATGTGAGGAATGTTTATTTTAACGATTGAAAACAGATAACGCTACATCATAGACTACTGTAGTATGTGTTGCCCGGGCAACACAGGCTAATGTCATGATGCTAATACGTCAGTGAAATAGTAGACTACTGTTTCCGAAAGTAGATGTACTTCCTTAATAATATCAGCTTATACTGTACATTACACATCACAATTGTGTGTCATATCACAAAGTAATAAATAGTTATCACCCTGGCCTCTTTGCTTGTGGCGTTTCTGCAGCTGCCTTCCAGTAAAGCTATAGTTAGCCTAGCTATCTCCCAAGTTAACAGATGCGAAACGAATGTTCTGCCAAAGGTAGTCACGCGTGTTTTCGTGACGTTAGTGACGTAGTGACGTTAGTAACGCCAGTGACTGTGGCTAGCAAATTAGCCACCGTTAGCTTCACTTTTCGCCACAAAAACGTAATTTCCACTTAAACCATACAACGGAACGTAAATTCCAATAGAAGCAACTCAATCGCTACCAAGACGAAACTTTTGACACCTACGTTGTCTATGTAGGCCAAATATTGACTGAGTTTTAGGGGGGCAAAAAGAAATAAAAAAAATAATAATAATAATATATATGTGAGAGAACAAAGGTTGTGCTCTCGCCGAAGGCTTGAGCACACCCAATAAATGGACTGTATAGTAATTTGACAATATTTTTTGCGGGATAAAAAAAAGCAATACATTTAAATTACATAATATATTCATAATCTGCCGATGGCACGGCCACTAGAAAAATAAGTATGTTATACAGTAATGTGAATGTGAGGACATGTCAACATAAACTTCTGGGATCAACGAAATTTACATTAATAAAATAAAGATTATCAAAGCACAATATATATTCCTGGTAGTGCAGCATCAATTGCTATTCATTATTGTGTGTTTGGTAAAATGTTAGAACAGAGTAAATATTGGATTTGTCATGCATGATTCAAGTTAGAAAAGCAAGAACTGCAACCTGGTTTGTTCTCAGTTTAAAATCGATTTTTCAAGTTTTTCATTGTTATGTGTTAAAGCATTATTGAAACGTAAACGAGAGCACTGTATATTTCCTAATTAAGTACAGCTCCTGTCGTTCTCCTCAGCATTGTGCTGGTGGAAGCAGGATGAGTCTGATAGTGCCCTGATTTCTCCAGCCCTGCATCTGTGAATGACAGCTCCAGGTGCTGCCCTCCTAGCCTGAACGGTGCAATGCCCTTGTCAGGGGATGGTGGTGGTGGGGGGGTGGTGGACACACAAGCGAAAGAGCGTCTGGCTGCACCCCAGCAGCAGGGGGCAGGGGTATGGAGGGTGCCGGGGGGAGGGGGTTGGGGGGCGGGTGGTACCAGGGGGGAGAAGTGGGTCGCGGGTTCTGCTGTCACCGGGGCGTCGTTGTCGGGGCCGTACCAGGCCGGGCCGTTTTCAAAAGAGGACGGCCTTTCATCTGGCATGTCAGCTGGGCTTACTTTCTCTTCTTTGGCGGGCCCTGGACGCCAGGAGATCGCAGCTCGCTGTACTGCACCTGTAAAAACAAACAGGGGTTTGGTCGGAGGCAGGTAATCTGAGCTCAGTGGAGCGCACGGTAATGGCTCCCCTGAGAAGAGCTGGTGCAGGGGAAAGCCGGGCGGCCCAGCCTGTAATGAATCATTTTTTAAACACAGGAGCAGAGGGGATTAATCACCGAGAGGAAGGATTTGAGAAGTCAAGGGTTCCGTACCAGCGACGCCCCCCTCTACCCCTCCCCCCCCCCATCCTCCACCACAATCACAATATTAGAAGCAGACATCAACTGGTGAGACGACCTGCCAGTGATGGAGTTGAGAACTGCATAATCGCTCAACGCAAGATGTGTCCTTGGTAAGGAAGTGTGTTTTCACGACACTAAGAATAGTCTCGGCTGATGCTCCTGATGAGCTGGAAAAGCAACCAGCATGTTCACTTCAACATGGGACCTCCAAGTTCACTTTGATTTAATCAGAGAGACGTAAAACGGTGACATTTGAACTTGCAACCCGGTTTCCTTTCTGTGATGTTTGCAGAGTTTCAAGACTCAAGATCAAAGATCGGTTTCAAGTCTCACTGTCTCCCTCCTCACAGATTCCTTCCTGTCAAAACATATTTGTTTGATAAATCTATTTTGAATAGTAAGAATGTGCAATAGCAAATATAGAACATAAAGTAACTTACATAGGTTCCAGTACAGTGTGTGCTATGCTGTGCCCATTATAACATGGATGGCCTTTTAATGGTTCATCATTTGAAATCAATTATAAGTCAAATACAAATATGACTTGATTACAACCATATTGGGAAACAGATTGATTGTGACAGAGAAAAAGAAAAAAAAAGATTTGAAGAACTTAAATGAATGCAACATAAGTTGCTTGGGAAGCATTTTTGTTTTGCTTCAACAATAACTGCCTGTGTAGAATAAAGGTACAGGCGTTATGCTAATCACTGGGCCCTGGTGATTAGAATAGGAGATGGAATGAAGGAACAAAGTGTCTGCCGTCTGCATCAGAACATGAAACTGTCCTCAGAACTGACAGATGCTTCTTATTTAAGGACAGACACGCTGCTGTCAGAAGTCCTGGTTTGAGGGGCTCTTTGTAGATTTGTACAGGCACTAATTGGCAAGTAATTTCGGCAGCACACAGGAGTTCTTCCTTGCCTCTTTGCCTCTATGGTTCATTTGTGTCCACACACCTAATCTCGGGACTGGAGTTCAAAGGTAACAAAATGTAGCTTTTGTCTGCTGCTCATTTTGGGGGAAGGGGGGATGACGCTCTTCAATGTTTTTTGTTGTTATTTTTTTACTGAGTGTCAAGTCATTGTAGTGATGAGTCAACATGCATGTTTTGCTTTGTTTTGTTGATGTTTGTACTTATTACTAAGGATCTTTCTCCCTAAAACTATGGGAGAAAGTCCTGTCTCTGCAGATTTAAGTGAGTCATTTTCAAAGCCGTAGCAACGCTCCCCCTCTGGGGAGCAGACATGTAAAGGCCGGTGAATCAAAATGTATTCACCATCTTGTTTTGCCAAGTCACTCAGCCAAATCGCAGACATCCACACAGGCCTTCCTCCAACAACATCACAGAGAATTTGGCAATTGCTCTCAGAGACAGGACATCAAGGGCTGAGCAGAGAGAAGGGGCTGGGGGGGTTAGAGTTTCTTTCCAGATCCAGACAGTCACGTATCCTGGCTGAACGCTGTCTGTCGAGTACCTGGGAGAGGAAGGCTCTGTGTGGGGCTCCGCTTCCTGCCCACGCACGGGTCGTGGTGAGAGAACAGAGAGCGGATGAACACCCAGCGTCACTTACAACACTCTGGCAGCTCCTCTCCGCCCTGTGATGTAACCGCAAATGACATATCAGCCATGGCTAATATATGATCACATATGGCACCCAGCGGGACGGCGGGGGCTCACGACTACATTAATTGACTCCCCCGCCCTGATGTGAGGGGGGCCACGTCAGAGCCTCTCAGCTGACACAGAGCTTAGCACACCAGCCGGGGTTGCAGGGGCCCGCAACCGGCCCCTGGCCAATCACGAGCCTCTGTGTCACAGCGCTGTATCAGAGGCAGACAAAACTGCTAATCACGGACATGGCTGGAGCGATATGGCGGAGGACAGATCAGAGTCGACCCCATCCAGGCATCGGGGCCACCGCATCAATCCACACAGAGAAATAATTGGACTAGAGGTGCCTTAAAGGCGTGAGTCCATTAATAATCAAACAAAGGAAGAGGATATGTTTTCGCAACACTTGGGAATTCTGTTGGAGCAAATAATGCAGATATCTATTGGGAATTCCCTCCCTCTATCTGTATGTAAAATTGGACCCTTACCATTTGAACATCTGAAGGCACCCTCTTGAGGAAATCCAGTATTTCATTATTGTCAATGGCATAGGGGCTGCGCAGCTTCTTGGTAAATTTGTTAACGCCTGTGAAAACGAGAATGCATTAATAAATAAAGGTGTCATCCTGACTGCAATGTTTTTCCATGGAGGAAAAAAGAGTCCCGCTAGCCGTTATCGCGGTGCGTTCACCGGTGTGTGTGTGAAATTGTACCTTGTGATGCTATTTCTATTGATCCCCAACAACAACATTATATCTGAGGCATGTCAATGAGATACGGACAATGAAATGGATAGGTTCGAACCTAAATAGATAAGTCGCTTAATAGAAAGCTGTAATTCAGAAAGCAAGTGCGTGCACACACACACACACACACCCACACAGTTGTGTGGGTTTACTGACGCACACAGGTTTGTGTCTACAGCCAAAGGCAAGCCAGGTCCTTTGCAGTGTTGTACTTATAACACCAACACTCCAAGCTACTCCCAACACCCCCTATCCCAGGATGAAAGGAGTCACTCTTCCAGCAGAAATGGTCTATTTTATTCATTCTAATCTTCGCCATTACTGATGATTCTGGTACACATATGTTTCCTCCTCATGTGCTTCTGTACCAGAGAGAAATACACATTCGGCTGAGCTTGGTCTGTAATGGGACCGTTCTATTCACAGCTTGCAACAGCAATTTACCTCAACGTGCAGACAAAGAACCTCAGGACGTAAATATGTACAACAACTTGAAACGTTTGCCTTGCAACCATCGAGATGGGGGTTAACTGGGAAGGCTGGAGAGGGTTTCGGAGAGTGTGCTTTTGTTTGATATCATCTTTTATTATCGATTAGTGTTGGAGGCAGCGTGGAGCTGCCGTGGTTGTGGGATAACAGCTGGAGGAGGACAGGCTGTTCAGGGCCAGCGTCTTCCTCTGACCGCTGAGACAACCGTCTACCTCCAAATGACTACAGCAGATAATGAGAGGCTCCTGGTGGAGACTGCCCAAGGACATCATGTATTATATACCACATGATGTTCTCCCTCTGCTTTGTTTCCAAACACACACACACACCCGGAGCCTGGCTGCTAACGGCCTCGCTTGCAGCCCACACTGAGCAAAGCAGACTGTGCCTCTGCAGTTGTCTGATCTCTGGGCATCTGCAGAGGTGTGGGGATGGCTGAATGCTTCCATGACTTGAGAACAGGCGGAGCTGCATTCACACAGGGTTAAATATACAAACTATGAACCATATGCTTTCGTTGTTCCGGTAACAACGGAGTAGAACTTTCAAATAAGAACGTCAAGGGATTCTGGATGTTGCTTACCCCATATCAACACGATGTAGCGCAGTGGGATGTAGTATAACGCTGTCGTTGCCACAAAGAGAACCAGACAGGCAAGACAGGACAGGAAGGGTACAGACCAGTTGAAAGTGCTGTGAAAGAAATATTGCAGCAAAATAAATGATCATGAACATTCAGCACTGAGGCAAGATGCAGCTGCCAGAGGGATGGGCAAAGCCTGAAATGCTTAACTTACTTCTTGATTCTTTCTCCCACGCTCGCAATTTCGTCTAAAATGTTTTGGACAGTGATGACTATCTCCTGCACCATATGGATTTTTTCCATCAAACCTTTTTTCCCGGATTCCTAAAAATACACAGAGAGCCCTGATGAAGAACTGTACACATTGGGTAAAAAGCAGACAGTAAACCAGTTTATCTTGTCTGTGCTATCATGAGTAATTCATCTATTGAATAGCCTATAATGAGCAAACTCTATTTCTCTTCAGACGATGCTTTTGAAAATGAGATAGATTCACTGTTGAAAAGCTGTTATGTAGATGGCTGCAAGATTTCTGCCTTTGTCCGCTATACACAATGGCAGTGTTACACACGCACAGCACAATCAAAGATCCACTAGAGGATGAAAAATAGACAAAAATGGCCATCAGCAATCAGGCAGCTGAGACGACCCAGACAGTGAGTGCAGGAGGTTCACAACTTATAAGACTTCAAATTCGCTGGTTTTCACAGGGCGGGTTTGGGCTTGTTCATGCAATCCTATCTCCCCCACCTCCCACCCTGTCCTCACACCTCTGGGGCGTGTCTCTATGTGAGCTCTGCCACCCCTGAACACTGGCTGGAATCACTGGCTACAGTACATTCTCACTTACATGTGGCTCTTGTCACATGTGAATGAGCTTCCCTGCTATAGCCAACACACCGCACAATACAATACCGTAGCCTTCATTTTGAAAATGATGCAAACGCATAATGGTTTTACTGGACGTGATACCGTACACCTCTCGTGGTACTGCAGATAGACCTGGCTTAGCGAGAAGTCAATTTCAGGGGGAGAAAAGGGAGTTATTCTCAAGCTTGTCTACAGTTGAAAAAGATCACATCAGCGCAGGTAACGGCACAGAGCAAGCCTTGAAGCCTTGAAGCCTTCCACAGGGAGGGAGAGAGGGCTGGAGGTAACGCGTGTAATGCAAGCTAAGGAGGGCTGAGAAGCCTCACATCAAAAGAAGGAAATAATGACAGGAATGATGACAGAGGACGAGGGAAAAGGGGAGAGCGAGTGCGAGGGGGGGGGAGGGGGGGGGGGGGGGAAGGAGCCGTCTGATGGACTCTAACACTATGCGGATGTCTGTGTTTGTGTTAAAAGCCAGTCGCAGTCCCCGGCTCACTGACAGCGTCCAGACAGAATGCCTTCATCAGAGCCTGGTGAGGCAGCCCCTGGGAAAAAACAGTTGTCCGCCTGCATAGAGACTCCCTACTGTCAGTCCCCAGCCTCCTCCACGACAGCGAGGTGCAGGAAGAGAGCCATTCCCACACCACGAGAGCCTCTCCACCCAGCTCTGCTCTGGAGGCACAGACAGGATGTTCGTTCTTGTCCAAAAAAGGAGAAAACATCTTGAAAATGCCCTCTTAGAGAGATCCACAAAGGGATTATCTCATCTCATCCCCCCCCCTGTCATGGAAAAAAGGGCGCTACCCTTTTGCATCATTTTAGCAGACATCACTTTCCTACATATCACTGCATTAGGGGCAAAAGGGACCTTCAACCTCTGTCTAATGTGCATGCAGATCCTTTACTTCACATTAGGTGTTAATTGAGCTCTTTCTCCTGAGCTCTCATTGAGAGCAGGGGAAACTGTGTGCGCCCGCTAAAAGCCATTAAGATCCATGTCTGTGCGCTCCTGATGGACTGAAAGAGCTGTGCGTGGGGAAATGATAGCTGGCTGGATATGGAGCCTCATCAGTTAGGCTCAGATTCCCTTTCATATCCCTATCTAAACTTGTTTAGGCCCCCTCTTACACAAATTAGAATTTAAATCTAATAAGAGATAGGAACTGTTATTTAACTGCAACAGATACACGCGCGAGGTAAATTTAGCTAGCCCAGCCAGGGGAAAAAAGGGGAGAAACGAAAACACTGCGCCGCTTTTATTTGAAGGGGGAGAATGACCAAAAGATATAGGCCTTCTCTAAAGTATGCATCAACAAGCTCTCATGATTATCGTCATTCATCTCCCTTAAGACCCTTGAAGTCCTCCATCTCCTTAGTGACGAGAATTGGAAGTCCTCCCTGCATTACTCATTTGATGATATTCTATTTATCTTTGTTCATTTCCCTTTTCAGTCCTGTACAAAACGGCTCAGGGCTCCTAGAAAACAAAAATAAATAAAACAGCTCCCTCTGAAGTGAAAAAGGATGGGTAGCCAAGGGATGGGCTACATGAATTCTAAATGTCTACTGATTAGAAAACCTGTGTCAAATCATATTCTCATTTCAGATAAAATTGTAAAAGCTACCATTTAAGGCAGTGTAATGAAGAAGAGATTTGATCTCCTGCACAAAGGTAAATAGGAAATGTACTCTCACAGGCATGGCGGGCATTATCAGAAGCTGGAAAAAGCTCATTTAACATTGCTTTCATTTGAATAAAAGGAACCAGATTTGAATATGCATTCAAACATGACTGAATATTTCCTAGTGACTTATTTCACAAAGGGGAGAAATGCGCATCTTAATGAAAGACACCTGTTCTGGCATCGATTCTCGCAACTAAAATGGGGCAGCAGACAAATGGATGCACAAAACAAAAGTGCTGCCTCCACCGCAGTCTCCGTCTGTGTTAGAGGGTGCATTATGCAGCGCCTCCCACGGTAAACAACACGGAGACATGGGCAGTCTGTCTGACTGCTGTGTTGAAGGTGACCCAGAGGTGAGTATGGTCTGAGGGGTGAGAGAAAGTGACCCTCCAGCACAATCTGACACCCCCTTCCACCCCTCCCCTCGCTAGTTCCCCTTCAGACCCCCCTCCCCCTCCAGCCCCTCCAGTCCCCTGGGCAGGACCTGAGGAGTGCTGCTCCCCCAGACTAGCCAGCCAGCCAGCTAGCCGGGGGATGTGGCAGGGTTGTTTCATCTCCCCTGCTCATTTGTGATGGAGATCTATGTGGTTGTTTTGCTTCTCCGTTTCTCTATTTTATGATTAAATATTGTATATCTGCACCATTGATACCTAAGGCCAAAGGGAAGTCACTTTGCCCACAGATCATTTGTAAGCTGTCTCTTTCCCTGAGGACAGATTTGTTCAGCGAGAGAGGATCTGTTCTGTATTATCCCTGCTGTAACAGAGCCTTGCCTTTCGTCTCTCTTTAACGTCATGCCTCACATTCCAAGTTCTCCAGCGGAGGTTTACATTTTCCCTTCCTCCAGGGGAAAACAGGAATGGGGAAAAAAAAAACATATTTGAGTGGTAATCATAACCTTCTCAGAGGGACTAGCCTTTATTCACATCCTAACCAAAGGATTATGGGGAAAAAACTGTGCTTTTGAAGTCATAATATTTTAACACTGATCACTTTTTAACCCCAAATATTTCCAAAGAAGCTTTGATATGAAGTGTAAAGCTACACGGCTTGATCTGCGGCATGATATCACATTTAAGTGACGGCGAAACCATAACAAGACTTTCAGAAAAGCCACTTTAAATTAAAGCTGACAGCTTAAAACAAACATGGGTGACTGCTTAATTAGTAAATGAAAGGAGATATTTAATTTCCACATAGTGTGAATGGGCTTACGAGGCTCACGGTAAAGCTTTCACTAGCGACTTCAAGGTCCAGAAACGGAGTTCTGCAACCCAAAGACATGCATTTAACATTCTTTTTTCTTTTCTTTTTTACCGCCGTTTGAAAATGGTACAGCTTTCGTCTAACTATCATAAAAAGCAAGGAACTAAAAGCCAACATTATGAAGCTTGAGAGCTTGTAGCATAGAAACCATTGTGTAAACATAGGAATTAAGACCTGTGAAGTAGTGACATTATGTAAACTTCCTGCATAAAAATAACTCGCCATTTACAAATACTCATACAACATAGCCTCCATCCAGTTTGTTTTCCCTCCCAAGATATCAATGCTAACCCAGTGCAGTTTAGCGTGTATGCACACATATCATAAGAGCTTCATACATGAATTAGCCTGAGCTTTCAGAGGGGATTCAGTTGATGGAGCCAGCGTTTGAAACGCAGGATGTTCTCCTCCATAGGTGAAGGTAGCCCTAGGTCATCACAACAGAATATATTGAGCACATTATGGATATGAATCCGGGGTCTAGTCACACAGCAGTAGGGGGTCATAGCTGGGAGGCTTTGCAGCAGTCCCACTCTTCCTCACTTCCCCACCATAAAGCAATAACCCACAGAGCCCGTTAACACTGCTCTGTCTACCGGTGGGACACACTTCTAAGTAAATATAGGATATAGGCCTACACTCTGGGGATCCACAGTTTTTAGGGAGAGTTATCATAATAGCTACAGTATTTTGATATCAGTTACTCTTCAGGAGAATCACATTGAGATGAAAGATGACTTACATAAAGTCATTATTATTTCCTGAGAAGGGAGCGCATAAGTGAGTGATCGTTTTCAGAGTGGGATCCTAATATTCTCCTCTCTACGGCTGTACTATTGCACTTAGCTTGATTTGTTATTGTAGCCAAAGGTCATTCTTGTAGTTACCATCCCGTTTAGAAAAGTCTGGTGAAAAATCTTCACTGGCTGCTAATATTCCCAATGGCTGGCAAACTTCAATTAATGATGCAGTTTAACGTTGATTTATAGAGTTTCAAAAGGCTGGGACACTGCAGCAGAGCACATTAGCAGAGAGAGATACTGAATCCCCAGGGGAACAGAATAAAGAGCATGCGGGAGATGTGTTTGTTCACATGGTGTTACTGTTTCACACACTAGATAGTGTCCTAATTTGGAATGCATGAAATGCTGTTCTATTCTTAGGTAAAAAAAAAAAGAAAAGAAAGGGAAAAAAGGCTTCTGAGAATTTATTTTCCATCTAACTTTAGAAGAGTCTCAACCGGATATTGTAAATCTGCCATAGCAAAACACATTGTTATTTTAGACCGTTTAGAAGAAAAGAAAATAAGCTACCTTCTCATCTTCCTCCTCTTCGTCGGCCATGGTCATGTTCACCTAGAGGAGAGAAAGGAGAGAGGGTGTAGCAAAAGGGACAGGGGCACATGGGCACTGGAGCATTTTTAACAAACACCTTGTAATGAAATTCTCCACTAGTACATACACCCCTATTGGGAGAGGCCTGTTTCCATAGAGACTGCATCACAGGGGTGACCTCACACAAAAGAAGAGGTGACCGAAGGCCCTCCTCACAAGAGCACTGTCACAGCAAAGCAATCTCATTTCTGCACAACATAAACACACAGACCAACAGAAAGAGGAAAGAAGAAGAAGGGGAAAAAAAGAGCCCCACATTTAATTTGGATGCTGTTTCCTAGATCACTTTACATCAACTCATCCCTGACCCCGTAGAGCTGCTCACTGTGACATTGCCTGGGAACAGAGGCTGTGTTAGTGCTTGGCCAGAGAGTCACACAGAGGTTGACAGAGGCTCTACGCTGGATATGAGGGTGAACCCTGGCTTTAACATTGCCCAGGGACGCCATCACCGCCAGGAGCCACAAACACAATGAGGGGGCCGGGGCTGTGGCTCCGGGGAGGGGATGCGAGCAGGCCGACGCCTGGCCGTCAAGATGGCTTTACAACGCAGTGAGATTGGAGGGCAGTGAGAAGTGTGAACAGCATTAACCTTTACAGACACGGGAAGGGGGGAAGACTTGATTTCCATAACCACGGAGAGAGGTGAGAGAGCCGTACCATCCTGAGAATGGACTCCACACCCTCTGTTTACAACAGCGGCTGTGAATGGTACGCTGTGTGCTGCATTGACACTGCATTGTTAGATGCTTCAAAAAATTAATAAGACTAGGATAAAAAAAGAACACATATTGATTCGATATTGTTGTGAGGGTCATGCAGTATGCCGTAGTCTCGTATGTGTAGTGTATTGTATTACAGAAATGCACATGCCAGGCAGGCATGTGGAGTTAGCAGTGTGTCTGTGACACGTACAGTATATGTAAGGTATGGGGGACGTGTGTATGGGGAGAAAGGTGTCGTGTGGATGACAACACTTACCAGGTCCTGGTTGGAGCTGATCCTGCCCAGTGTGATCTGGACATAGTTCCAGCCAACGAGCAGGAGAAGGAAGAGGGGCAGCATGAAGAGCTCCCAGTGCCACACGGTCAGCACAAACATCTGAAAGACAGCACAGAACATGAGCAGACGCGTGGCAAGGCCCCATACTGGCACAGGGTGGCACAGCCCCGAACAACCAGACATGTTCCACCGACCTCTTCGACCACGGACCCGAACCGTGCCCAGACGTAACGGGAAAAACCACCCTACTACGGAAATCCCAGCATGCCTCTCGACCAAAACAAGCCATAATGTTTTTTGCTGGCACCCGAGCCCCTATGGCACTGCGCAGCAGACTGCAAAGACACGCCACTCTGCATGCCGTGGCCACACGGATTTAGTGGTGGGGAAGTGACAGACATTCAGGGACAACTTTTAATATCCCCCAAATCCTATTTATTTACACCGATAACTCAGCGCTGGCAATATGCCTTTGAGCAGAACAGGACGTACGACAGGGATAGTCACGGCGTCCTGTCTCCTTACGAGCACATCAAATCCTCATAGACTTGGAGGCATCCAGGCTGTCTGACTGTGACTAGGCACATATGGCGACTGGAAGAGCCTTTGCAACGTTTACCCCCTCCACGGCGCCGATACTGAGAAAAGCCAAGACCCCTGGTAGAAATAAGATGGATCACACTGGATGAGTAATCCCTCATAATTCTGTAAAGGAGCGGCGCTAAGCACGCAGCACAACACCCACTGCACTTCACAGCAGAGCACTAATTGGACGGCAGCATTTAAACCCATTTAGTGACAGCCTAATGAGTCTGTCTCAAACCGAAATTGTCAGAGATGTGCGAGGAGGATCACACAAGCAGGCTGACAGGCCCGGAAAAAAAAAGGAGTCCCACAAAGTTGAATCTTTTAAATCTATTATGATATAATTATGTGAATGGCACTTACACACTGTACTCATTCCACACACATTTAAAACACAAATTCCCATCATGCATATTTAGTGTTGTTCCTCTAATTAAATGTGTGTAATTAATTTTTCTCCCTAAAATCCTTCAAAGGACTCAAAACACCTCTCTCGTGTTCAATTTCAAAAGCACTTGAAAAAAAATCATTCAAACACAAAATACCTTTCTTCACCTAACCTGTACCCTGTGGAAAGACACCGCTTGCCCAGTTGCAGCTACAACAGCATACCGTGCGGTCTCAGCCCTCAGTCAAACCTGCTGGAGGCTACTTATAGTAAAAACAATATGTTAGACATGGGCCTGAGACAAGATGTGAAGTGGTGGGGCCTTCGGGCCTCCTTTGTTGCCCTGTAAACAGCAGACTGGCCCTGTCAAACCAGCCAGCATCCAGCCCTCTTGCTTAGGGCTCGGTCTACCTAGTGCCTGACACGCCACGCTTGGGTTCAAACAGCCACGAGGGAAACATGAACCATGTGTAATGCACACAACACCCCAGTGCTCTCGCAACCCAGGGCTTCAACCCATCCTAGGTTACCCAGGCTCAATAACATCGGGGGAAACAGAGAGTTGTAAAGGAGCACAGTGGAACGACCGAGATGTGAAGTGATAATATTAACAATATGTTACCGTTATTTCTACATAACGACTCATTTGAATAATGCAGCCACTTACTAAAGCTGGTGGGGGAAATCAAAGGTAAACAATGAATATGCATGATGCGAGAGGTAGCTGCACCGTTTCGCCTCTCGGTTATGAATAACCTACGTCATATGTTGTCACCTCCATTCCCAGGAGACTATTCTACAGCAACGCTCTTTTCACCCCTGAGGAATTCAGCAGGCTGGCGGACAGGTAGCCTGTCATATCCAGAGCATTCTTTGGAAAAAAAGAGGAAAAGAGAGGAGGAGGAAAGGAATGTGCCTGGAAACTGACATGAGCCCAGCAGGAATGTTCAACCTCTTGCCCTCCCTGCAAAAGCTGCTACATTAACCACTAAAGTCTAATTGCCTGGTCTCTGTCTTCCTGTGCAAGTCAACAGAGGGAGCCAATTCATTTCCTCCCAGGGAGTCGGCACTGAGAATCTGTCACAGGTATTCATAATCGCCCACTAATGCAAATTTTTGCTTGCCGCACACTGGCTTGGTGGACAAGATAAAAGCCTACAGAAATACAATGCCTTGTGTCTAAACTGAGCGCCTAAATGAGGGTCTAAACCAAAACTGTCAGAAATATCTCCTCAATTCCTCCCTCACAGCGTCTCAGCCTGTGTGTGTAGGATTTTTACATGGCCTTTTTTTCTTTCTCAACACTAATAAAAACCTTCCTATGAACATCTGGGAAAGCTTCTCCGGTTCCTTCACTCAGGAGCACAGACTGTGACTGGCCCGTCAGATATCCCTCATTAATGAGCTGAGGCAGAGCTATACCTTTCCCTTGTCTGCTCACATTCTCCGTGGCTTCTGTGAAATGTAGACGGAACTAATTCCGCGCTAAGTGGTTTATGTTTTATTAGCAGGGAGCTGAGTGATTAAAGTCTGCCACGGACAAAGTGCAACCTGTCAGGCTTAAGTGTAAATTTATATTGAAAATAATCCACCTTTTAATTGCCCTCAAAGTTGGGCCCTATTTCAGTCTTGAGAGCCAAGTTGCTTTTATTTATTTTATTCATCCCTCAACAAATTACACACCGTATGACAACAGGAACCTCAAAGCTCCAAAACACTACAACGCTAATACGTTACATGGGTGGTAAAACAGTCATTTATTTCACCAGAAGAACGTAAAGCAACACACAGAAAAGCAGGGGACCTAATAATTAATGATCTACCTGAGCGTCTAGGTTTACACACAGCAGAATTGGGTAATGAACGACTCGTAATTGAACAAGTGTTGGTATGTACTGTAAGTCTGGGAGGAGTGCCTCTAATGTAGGAAACCTCCCTTGACAAACACCATTTAGCTGAAAAATGCCTGCGTGATTATGCACGGGGTGTCGAGGAGGAGGAGGGAGGGGAAAAAAAGAATGAATTAATAAAACTATTAGTGTGTGGTGGAGTAGGTGATGGAGATGCACTCTCCTTAGCCACCTGTAAACGCCTGGAGAAGGGCCGACCTCGGGCAGAGCCACTCTGCCAGCAGGGTTAAGAACAGGCTGACAGATTTGTTTTATAGTGCCATTAATATGATTCCACTAAATGCATTCTGCGCCTTCTCATGCAGATCCCCTGGCCGGCAGAAACTAGCACCTAATAATAAAGCACTCAGCGATTAAAAGTGTGAATAAAATAACTCTTAAAGCTTAGCAAGCATGGCAGCTATACCACCACCCACTCGCTCCCTGGAGGGGGTGGGGGGAATGCAGTGGGAACAAAAGGACAAAGACACCCTCACCAAGAGTTTCTACCAGGCTGCAAATTGATTAATGGAGGAGGGGGGCGGGGCCTGTCTACCAACCCAGACGACTGAGTGACAGCCTCGACACTCGACGACAAGGCAGCCAACTGCTTCACGAGTGCACCACAATGCACAATGTAAACATTTACTGTACACAAGCCAAACCAGCCACGCTGATTAATGCACTGTCATTTTCACTTCTTGCAGACAAAACATATCAGGAAAAGATGCATGTTATTTTACTGAACATGGTGCCAGAACGTGCTTGTTTTAAATACCATAGAATGCCATATTGAAAATACAGCAATTACGGTATATAAACAATTGCGATTGGTATCCTGTCTGTGTCTATCTGGTGTTTCTGTTCAGTTGCGCTTGGAAAACTAAACAAAGCAAAGAGAGAGCCAGCTAGCATTATGAGGGTCAGTCATGGGGGCTGTGGATGGATGCCAGATAGCATGAGCGTAGCTGAGAGAGTTTAACAAGACTGACTACAGGCTGCTGCAGGGTGTGTGTGCCTGTGTGTGAGTCAGTGAGTGAACGAGTGAGTGTATTTGTACATGCACACATTCACTCACAAAACACGCATGCATGAAGTAAAGAACAAATCGCTACATTTTAAAAGAGGTAGAAAACCTTGAATAATTACTTTTTTTGGGGTGAAATCAAGGCCAGTAGGAGTAATCGGCATTGCTTCCTCAATTAAAATACAAAAAAGGAGATTAATAATGAATCAAAGGCCCCAGTGGCTGTTCAGCTCACACAGGCCTTTTTTTCAGCCAGGCTGGAACAGAGAGTCTGGCTGAGGGCTAATGTTGGGGACCAGAGAGGCAGCCTTGAAAGCAGTTGTAAACGCAGAGCAATGAGACATGTAATTTGTGGTGAGCTCGGGCCAGTGTGAGGACAGGCTTTCAGGGGGTGTCGGAAGCAGAGGAAGCCCAGATAAGATTTCTCTGCAGGGCAGGTAAAGTGTGTGGGCAGCCATGGTGCTCGGAGCGAACTCTGAATAAATATTTCACATACGCTCAGCTCAAGTCTTATCAACTAGGGAGCGAGAGAGAGAGAGAGAGAGAGAGAGAGAGAGAGAGAGAGAGAGAGAGAGAGAGAGAGAGAGAGAGAGAGAGAGAGAGAGCGTTCTACTGAGAGCGATAAAGGGGAAATCTCATCTCCCTCTCGAGCATGCCTGTATCTGCTGTAGCAGCTCTGGTTCTACAAACAATAAACCATTACTTTTCACACTCTGATTGGTTAGAGCCTCATATATATAAGTTCTATATCTATTTATGACTCATTAAAAATATATGGTGGCAAATATTTAGGTTTTATTTATATGCATTTGTAATGTAATAAAATAACTCAAAATAATCTATGATATTTTGGCAAATTAATTTACACAATATAAAAGTTATTAACTGAAATATTTATTTATACAAATAAAATATGTATAAATAAATAAAATATGTATAAATAAATAAAATGTCTAAATAGAATGTTTCCTACTGAAGATATATGGAAGGAAATGCTGAGGTTAGTAATGGTCGCATATTCAACACGGTACAACACTGATAGTGGTTCTTTATCAGGGCTGTGGAAAGGTGGTTGTGCGAGTCACAGTATTAGCATTTGCTCACAGGCCAGCTCTGGCCTATGTTTCCCTGCCTGTCTGACACATGCCAGGGCTGGAGCAGGGGTCTGGAGCAGGGGGCTGGAGCAGGGGGCCGGGGCCGAGCGGTCAGGGGGGGGGGGGGCCTGTGGAGCCTGTCAGTGGTGGCTACTCCGACCCTGCGCTCTAGCACTGGCCATGAGTGTTTAATCCGTGTCGGGAGCGTTAACACTGAGCGACCTCCTGGGTGACAGATCCGCTATGCGAGCCTTTTCCCCTGAGGAGGTGGGGAGGGAGTGGCATGGTGTGGACTCGCTCTCCCTGTCAGCACGGCTCACAGACACGTTAGCGCGGCAGGGCCGGGGCCGAGGCCTGCCCTGGTACAGCCACACACAGGGGCGGCCGGGTCGCACGCTCCGCTGCCTGGGGAGACCTGTCCTCTGTGACTGGGAAGGTGGCGCGTGTGTTAGAGGCAGTCATTATGATACCGCACACACAACAGGGTTAAACACGGAGCACACTTCATCTGGGCTGGAAATAAGCACAGGATGAAGGCGATACGCAGACACAGACAAAGCAGCGCTGCAGTACACTCTCTGGTGCTGGGCAGTTGTTACTCATCTCAACCTTCCCTGCTGGCCACGGACACAATCATTATTATTCTACTTGATCTAGTAAAAAGAACAAAGGAATCAAATAAAAAAAAGAATAAATGAAAAGAAATGGAAAATAAATATATTTTCTCAATATGAAATTGTTTAGCTACAATGTATGTTTTCGCAGCTGATTCTCTAGATGATTAGATGTAGCCAGAGAAAGTCTTATTAATTCTTATGAAAGCAGGATGTGTCTCAAGGTTACAGTGCATCCGGATAGCCCCCAATGCTGTCAACTGACACGCTGTCATTCTCTGCCTACACAGTACTGTAGCAGTACCGACTGTGGCATATCTGAAGACATTGTGGAATTGTTTGCAGATACTGATGTCCTATTGTTTAATAATTAATTGATCCCAGAATATTTTCAAAACACTCACACATACCATCAAGGGCTCTGTCTTTTTCTACTTCGCTATCTCTCTCCCTGCTAAAGTACATTCCCACTGCAGACTCCGTGAGAACTCCCACAGCCATGGAGTTGAAGAGTGTATTCCCCAAGGGACTTCTGTAACCCACTCCTCCAAGGCCACACAAGCCACATACAATCCTCCAACTTTTTTCTTTTTCTGACAAGAGAGAAAACAGATGCAGAGAAGAAACTAGAACAACTTTTCAGATGCACGTACATACTTCTCACTCTTCCTGACACTTGCAAGGGCGAGGCTGCATTGCAGTAAACCTACACAGGTCCAAACATGTCATTTTCAGGGACGGTGTTAACAAGAATAATTATGACGGTGCTGATTATGGCTTTGATCCTGGCCGTGCTGGTATTCTGGTTAATAGCCCCGTCCGTGGCGGCACCTCACAGGTGCTCTCGAGGGACCTCTGGAGCTGGTTCTGACCCTGTCCTGCTCTCATCTGGGGAGACCAGGATTCTATCAGCCCCAAAAAGCACCCGTTGCAGCTGCCAACTGTGTTTACAGCTGCACCGCATCAAACATTCATCAAATGCCATCTTTACAGTCTGTGATGTGAGGCAATCAGCATTTCACAGGCTGTCAAATGATGTCTAAACCGGTTGCTACCTGGCAGTGTCAAAAAGAAAATGGTTCAAATACTCCCAGAAGGTGCACAGGTTTCTTTTTAGTTTGATAGATGAGCTACCTCATATGTTAAAATATTAATTCTACTTAAATACTTAAAGCACTCTAATGACAGCAAAGCTCCAAATCAGCTTTCAAGTGTAAATTATCCTTCTTTTTTCTTTCATTTCTTTTAAATTTTTTACTTTCATCAATTCCATCGAAATTTAAATTGTTCTCAACTTTAAACTTCTAAAACTGATTAATTTGGCTGGCCAATATTTGGTAATTTAACATTTGGTAGAAAATTGTGTTATTTTGGTCCAGTAAGTAGAATGAAGGATTTTACTGAGTTTTTCCCCCAAGAAGGATTCCTGTTGTGAGAAGTACAGTTAATGATCTTGGCCTCTTTCTAATGTTCAGCAGTGCTTTAGCTCCATCTACAGGCCCTGGGCTTGTATGCAAGGAAGGAACTCTGGGTGACCCCTCTGCAGTCTTTACTGATGTATAGCACATTCATCTAGCTCAGTCTTAGTGAAAAGCACATCTAAAAGGCTGTTATTTTATGAAGATGTTAGCTGTCACATTCTCTCTCTCCGAAAAAGGAACAGGCCATTGGCTAACTTTAGAAAAACGCAGATCCTAGGCTCATTACTGTAGCATAAACAAACCAGAGAGAAAAAAATCACATTTCCTTGTTTGTATTTCCGCACAATGATGGAGACGTTCATGCGGCTTTGCCAGAAGTTTGCTTAAATGCGTGAGAAAGATTCTTGTAACATTACCTAATTAGAATACTGCTATTTTAAAACTGACGCCCATGGGTGAGGAATTGACAGCAACTGCTAAAACTTTAGACTGTTCTTGCACAGGCGATTACGCAATCAGCAACCGGTAACCTCCAACACCTGGGAACAATGACAGAGCTGGAGAAGTTTGCTGTCTTCTCAGGCTTCCTCTTTACACAGTCAAACTCCCTGGTAGCGGCAGAATACCTGATGAGCCATCAATCTGGCTTTCTAAACACAGCATGCCCAATTTAAGTGTCTCAGGATACATAGTTCTCTGATTGTCACTCACGAGGGAAAACGTCTGTGTTCGAGAGGCCGCTGAGAAGTTTCTGCTCAACTGTGCTGCGCTGCCAGATATCTCCCCTGTTAACGCTGGCCAGACCAATGATCTCTCATACAAAGTATGAATAAACTTTACTCACACTCTAGCCATTAACTTTATCCTGCCGACACGAGGATCCTAACATCTACAGTATTGTACATACAATGAGAAAAAGCAAATGTATGCTGTGAGGGAGGGGGTGGTATAGGGATGGGGGTCAAAGCATAGCATTTTCCTGTGGGCCAGTTTAATGGCGGGGGATTCCTGGTAAGGCACTACAGTCAAATCCCACAGTCCAAGCTGAGACCACATCAGTGGTAATGCATTAGAGTCTACATACTTTATATGGTGTAAAATGGTAGGAACATTTTCTCTCCTAAATAAATAATGTCTTTTTGTATGTATATTAAAACTGGACCCAGCACCCCTGCAGCAGTTCCTCCCTACCAGTGTGGACTGAGAAGCAATGTGCTGTAGCTCTCTGTAGAAAAGAGCAGATACTACTAGTCTAATTATACACATCTGAGAGGCAAGCAGAGGCCATCTGTCAGTGTCTGAATAAGTTACCTTATTACCAGAGCCTAAAGATATAAATATAGGAGAGGGAGGTTCTTTCATTAAGGCACACACTGGCATGTGGGTGCAGGCGGCTCCAAACACTAAGTTAATTGCGGATGATTAGTTGTTGGAAGAAGTGGCTATGTGTGGCTCTGCTGGGGCTGACCCCTGAGATGGGGAAAGAGAGTGTGTGTGTGTGTACGTGCGTGTGTGTGTGCGTGTTTGGAGGCATGGCGCTGGGCTGGTAATGACTGTCAAGGCCCCTCCGCTGCCCTCTCCTAACAACTCCTGGGGCTCCTGACTGTCATGGCTCTGGCCTTGGTTGAGACTTCTAGCTCTACAGGCCATTACAGGTCATTCCTAGGTAATATTCAGCTGGGATTGTCTCTGGTCTAACTATTCCAGGTTTAATGCTATCTATTTTTCTTGTTTTCTCTCTCTCACTCTCTCTCTGTTGATGTGTTGAGTGGGGTGATTCACTGGAGTTTGGGCATAAAAGACATTGCACTGCAGTTTGCTCATACAACACATTACTGATATTATCAAGCATGAACAAATCCTAGTTTAGCTATGTACGAAATAATGTACAAAAAAAAACTGTTGTCAGAGAGTAAGTTCCATTCCTTCCTCCAGGAACTCTATTTGTGAGCTGCTCTGGAGCAGCAGGTGGAGTGGCAGTGGAAATGAAAGATTAGAGTGTGCCACCACACACTCCCATCGCCTGCGGAGGATCTAATTATAGGTGGGGGCCAGGAGATGGCCCCATCCTGCTGACCTGTCACCTGTCAGCAGACAGCCCTCCTGCTCTCCTCTCCACATCCGTGCCTGCCTGCCTGTCTCTCTACCTGCCTTCCTGTCTACCTACCTACCTGTCTGTCAGTCTGTCTACCTGCTTACCTACCTTTCTGCCTGCCTGCCTGCCTGTCTGTCTGTCTGCCTGTCTACCTGTCCGCCCGTTTACCTGCCTGTCTGCATGTCTACCTGTGTACCTACCTGCCTAACTTCTGGTATGCACTTCGCTCTCCCTCCCTCCCTGTCTGTCTCAACAGTACCATTTTGTCTGTCTCTCTGTGTGTAGACTATCCGTTCTCTCTCTGTCTGCCTCTTTGTTTGTCTCTCTGTCTGCCTGCCTTCCTGTAGAAACTAAAACTGTGTAAGTCGCCTGGCAAACACTACACCCCCTCTCTCCCTTTCACTCCTTTCTTCTCTCACTCCAGGTCTTTCTGTCCGTCCGATGTCCGTCCGTGTGTCTCTCGTCTCTTTCTCACTCTCTCATGCTCTCTGTCTGTGTGTCCGTCTCTTTGTGTGTGCGTCTGTGAGTGCACACCTGAACCACAGGTTCATACACGGAGGGCAGCCGTAGCCTGAGGGGATGAGCACCTCCGGATCAGTGAGAGGGGATCTCAGAGTACACCAGGTATGAAATGCACGTCGCCCCGAGACAAAAAAAAAACGGAAGTGTAAGAAGAGTGTCTGTGACCGTTCCCTCACCCGAACACCACGCTGCAAAGGGCTTCGTGCCAACCGTACGCTCTTAATCATGACATTACATGCGCTCTAAGGAGAGGGGCTTCATCGGGGTTGATGGAAAGATTATTGAAGCTTAGGGCCTCAGATCGCATAGCCTCATTAAAATAGATAAACAGACTAGAGACGTTTAAACAAGGTTCAAAATCAGGGAGGCTCTCTTCCACACAGAGAACCTGAGACTGTGATCTTCGTCAAACTATCCCCATGGTGGGGAGGCTTGTCTGGCTGGTCTGATGTCCACACACCCAGACCCAAGCCCTTCAAACACGCTCCCCAGACAGAAAGAAGAAAAAACCCAGAAGAAAGCCAAGCTGGGTTTGGATTCAAGGATAGTGCACATCCAACACGACCTGGCCTGACCTGCCCCTCCATTTCACAATAGACAAGAGAACAAGGTACATGAGCCAAAGAGGAAAAGGAGAGATGCACACTTGATCTACACAACGGATCTGCCACTAATTCAGATTAAAACCACTAGGAAAAGTTGGCTCGAATTGCTCTGCAGTAAAATAGGACATCAGTGGCACTGCCCAAGGCTGATATCAGCTAGTTCATTAACATGAGGCAATGACTTACCAGAAAGGCTATTATACTCCGTTGCGTGCTCTCCCACTGAAAACAGCTTTTAATGTACTGTAACGTGTACAGGACCGCTGTGCTGATTTTGCGAACCCGATATATATTCTGGGCAAGGACCTAAAGGGAAATGGTAAAGAGCAAAATGCCAGTTAGCATTAGTTGATACACAACATAACGTTTATGACTTTGTAATCAGGTTTATTCAGGTTTACAAGACCTCATTTGCCTCAGTGTGGTTTCATGTCTTGAGCCAATTAAGCGAATTAGACTTTGACCGATCAGAGCCACGGCTATAGACTGCCTTCCTTCCTCCAACATATATCATAACATATGATATATGTTATGTGCAGAGCACAGGGAATGTGCACATATTCTCTAAGTTATGCTTAGGATAGACTAACCTTTTTGGAAAATTTAGGGCTATCTTCCAGGAATTTGGTCTCCTTTGGTTTGAAGGTTTTTACGCCTGCTCTGATCTGCAGATGGGGATGATATCAGATTGTAAAGAGACAAACAAGAAGGTGGCTAAATATGGTGGCTAAAAAGATTTGCTTAGGGTCGGCATTGCTCAGAGAATCTGGAATCTTACTGGGTTGTAGATAACCTCCATCACCAGTGTGATGGTTCCTTTTGAGGGTCTTCCCAGGTCCTCCTTCTTCAACTGATAGGAGACCTGCTGTCCATTTGGAACCTGAGATGATGGAGAGCACATGAACAAAGCCTCACTGACAGTATCGTATGGTCTCAGTAAAGTGGCTAACTAACAATAGCTACCTGCTAACGGTAGGATCTCAACTTACAAAAAGCAAAGGAATGGCCACTTTGCCCAAGAAGTTTGTAGATTTGTCTGTGTTTTCATCAAAGACGGTCAGCTCCAGCACCTCATGGATGTCCTTTATAGGGCTAAAACAAGATTAAAGTAAATGCATGTATGTACTGTGCAGTATGGTGACTATATCAACATGAAAGATGACTTCTCTACAATGCAAGGACTTGGTTCCACTCTGGGTTGAGCGTCTTGTAAATGGTTTGAGTTTGTAGTCTGCTGTTCCCAAGTTCAACAACACAGAATGGATCGCTTTTACCTGCAGAGGAAAACGATTGGTTACTGTACATTGCAGTACAGAACAATATGTGGGAGTCAGGAAATGATTGCAATAAAAGACATGTCTTGTACCATTGAGGTCTGCAGACAGGACATCTGTAGCCTTCAGAACTTGGACCTGAAGGAAGCCCACCTCCCTCATGCTCTTGTGCGTGTTCTTCAAGCTCTGCAGGGGAACGTGAAAATAACGGACGTCAACTCTTCTGGAATGAATCAAGGCGACGCTTCGGTTTTCTGCCCAGATCCAGCTGAATGTTGTCTGAACCAGAGAGTAGTGTGTGTGTGGTGGGGGGGGGGGGGGGGGGGGCACTAACATATTTGTCCAGGACGATGTCCCTGTTGTCTGGTTGGTCCAGGGGGCAGGCGTTGATGTTGGACACAGACACCCCCCAGCTGGGGCTCAAGGTCACCAGTAGCACCAGGCTGCCCCTCCCTGGGTCCAGCATGTGTGTGTAGAGCTGCTTCTCATCCACAGACAGTCTGGTCAAGTCTATATCAAACCTGCACACACACACATCACGGTCATAAAGGCCTGCTGGGATGAGACATGGTCAGACATGATCCAATACCTGGTTCATCTCCAAACTTACATCCCCCAGCATTCCTCACACTTCCTTCCTCTCTTGGCATACACCTCCACCTGCAGGGGCTCCAGGACGTCATCGTAATTGTTGAAGTCAAACTGCTCCCTCCACTGGGGGTTGGCCTGGATGCACAGGTTCTGGGGTAGGGAGGGATCCAGTTGTGGGTGATATGTCAATGTAGTTGCACAATCACACACAAACACACTTGTACACACACACACACACACATGTGGGTGGCTTTATGAAACAACCTAAACTATACCTAGTATTAAAGGAAGAGGGGTAAACTGGACACTGTATTAATATTTAACAAAAATGCTGGAATTGCAGTTATTTGAGTCTATGGGTTAAATCAGAGCAAATTAAATGAAATTTATATTTGTTAACATTGCAAATTAATTCAATCAATTACAAGGCAAACAAGTTAGGTTAGGTTTTAAATATTGCCTACTCTACCATGATTATTGTAAATCGGAGAGAGAAAGATTAAGAGGTGAGAAAGGAAAAGGAGTAAGAGAAGCCAGAGGAGAACCTCAGGAGATCAAGAATCTACAGAACATGCTTCACAAATCCCTTTACACCCAACTATCATCTGTAGAACAACCAATCAGACCACATATTGACCCTTATCATGTGACTAGTAATGCAACAGTAAGTCACACATCTGTCCAGATTTTAGCATACTAGAGGTGGGGGGCAGGGTGACACCCAGCCTACACATACACAACTCTGACACGCTCTCTGCCTTACACACACACAAACACACACATACATACACACATACATACACACACACACAAACACACACACACACACTCTCTCTTTCTTACATACACACACACACACTCTCGCTCTCTCCTATGCACACACACACTCTAGACGGTGATGTGATGTCAGGTTTAATGCAGTATCAGAGTAAGCAGAGACTACATGACAGGTGGATTAAGTCTTCCTTTAGTCCGACCAGGATGGGGATGGGGGCAAAAGGGAGGACGTTTTTTTGTGTGTGTGATGCGTGTGTGTGTGCACGTGTGTGTATGTGTGCACGTGTGTGTATGTGTGTGTGTGTGTGTGAGAGTCTTTGTGTGCGCACCTCTAGCTGCCACTCTGGGATTGTAAACACTGACAGCTTCCAATTAGAACCAGCTTTGTTCAACAAACAAACACGCCGAAACGAAAGCGGACAGGTTTACAAAGAAAGGACACAAAAACACAAGAAGCACACTGAAATCATCAGGGGGAGGCAAGTTGTAGAGGTAGATGAGCAGGGCATGCTGGGTATGCAAATAAAGTGAAGCCCCGCACCGGAAGTCCAGGGAGAGTGGAGAGGAGATGAGAGGGGATGGCAGGGGAGGGGAGGGGAGGAGAAGGGAGGGGAAACGAGGGGAGTGGAGTTGCAGTACATTATGCCCAGTATAATGAGCTGCTTCTGCAACGGCCCAATGAGCCGAGGTGGAGGTGAGCCACTGACAAACACCTGCTGAGAGTAAAGAGAGGAAGAAAGGGAGAGAGGCACAGGAAGACTGGGAAAAGAGACAGGGAGGGGTAATGAGAAGAGAGAAAGAAGGGGGTAGTGGAAAAACAAGGGGAGAACATACAGTCTATAGAGAGTAAGGCCGAATCCTAATACTACCCCGTACCCCTATCCCTTACCCCTAGCCCTTAGTTTACCCCTAGCCCTTGGCCCTCGAAACTGAGGGGTAAGGGCTACATATCCCTAAGAAATGGGACGCCACTTGTTTACGGGTACGTCATCTAGCACGTATCTATATCTCCAAAGCAAGTAGTGTTATGCACTGATATCAAACGAAATTCGCTGCTAATGGAGTTTACTTAAAACTGTAGACATGCTAGTCAGAGAAATGCGGGACTGTTGTGCAAATCAGCACTGTAACATTAGCGTAGCAAACTAGCGATTTCTAGAAACGTTTCAATTAGGAAAATGGTTCCAAATATATATGTACAGGACTGTGTATAGCACAAAACAAGACAGTCATACTTTTTTTATCAATTAATTAAGCCGAAAATATTACATTTACAATATTACACTCTCTGGATGATCTGGCCGCCATTGTTGCAGGTAGCGCAGTATTCACATAGCCTTAGGTTTCAAGTAAGCTCCCGATCTTACTTGGTTTTAAGGGGTGTATACCCCTTCGTCTTAGCCCTACCCCTAGCTCAAAAAGAGTATTGAGACACCACTAGCTCTCACGTGAACGTGCAAAAGTAAGGGCTAGGGGTAAGGGGAAGGGGTAAGGGGGAGTATTGGGATTCAGCCTAACTGAAGAGAAATTGGAGAGAGAGAGAGAGAGAGAGAGAGAGAGAGAGAGAGAGAGAGAGAGAGAGAGAGAGAGGTACAGTATTGAAGCGTGACAACAAAAACTAATGGTGCTACTTGCTCTTATAACCCTGACCTTGCTCTTGTACTTCTGCTCCCCCAGTCTGAAGCGGACATAGATATCTCCATAGCCATTCTGTGGCATTTCCTGGCCCTCCACCAGGCTGATGCCAAACAACCCACTCCACAGCTGACTCTTGGCTTGGGCCTCAGTTGTGCGCTGCTCCCGGATCTGGTTCAGGTTCTGCTGGCCTCCCTGGAACACACACACGCTCACGTTTGCATGAGGGAATCCTTAGAGCCCTGCTCTGTTCAACCTCCCCGCCTCAACCCTGGCACCATCACACCAGCCATACATGAAAGCAGGACTGATCCTGGTTGCTACAGAGCATGTCTCTGTTTGAGCACATTAGCCCATCTCTGCTGACGGGCGAGCCACACTGCTGAGGCTCCTAAAGAGAGAGAGAGGGAAAGAGAGAGAGAGAGAGAGAGAGAGAGAGAGAGAGAGAGGGAAGAGAGAGAGAGAGAGAGAGAGAGAGAGAGAGAGAGAGAGAGAGAGAGAGAGAGAGAGAGAGAGAGAGAGAGAGAGAGAGAGAGAGAGAGAGAGAGGAAAGAGAGAGAGAGAGAGAAGGGGGGGGATGTCAGCAGGCAGCCAGATGTCCCTGGCTGTGACAGTCCCACTCATCACCGGCTGGGAGACAGAGACAGGGGAGGCAGGACACTTGGCATACTGCAGCACAGACAGCAGGCCGCAGTGAGTAATGAAGCAAACCACACAGCCTTCTCATCAGCAAATCACGACTAAATGTGTAGTTGTATGTACATACTGTATGTATGTTTTGCACAGTATAGACAGACAAACACAAACAGCAGTGAACATGTCGGGTTTAACTGCTCCACACCACAGCTAGAGCACAAGGATGAATTCAGCCTTCTGGAAAATGCTGTAAAATAAGACACATGGAGGTAGAACAACAAGTCCAGGAAATGTGAACACTGAGGCATCAAGGACAGCCCAAACAAAGGGCCCACTACCCCTGCCATGTGTCACAGAAGGAGAGGGAGAGAAACAGGGAGATATGGGGAGAGAGAGATAGCGATTGAGAGAGAGAGAGAGAGAGAGAGAGAGAGAGAGAGAGAGAGAGAGAGAGAGAGAGAGAGAGAGAGAGAGAGAGAGAGAGAGAGAGAGAGAGAGAGAGAGAGAGAGAGAGGAGAGGGAGAGAGAGAGCGGCCTTGATACATGTCCATGTGTTAGCGTTCCCCCGAGCCTAGTCTCTGATCGGCGAGGGCTGTAAAAACAAACAAGGTTGGGTAGGCCTGACTGTAATTAAAGAGCAGGGCCTTAATCTGCTCCGGCCTCCTTTGATTGGATGGCTCCCTCCGCTGCCCCGGCGTTGCTTCAAACAGCCCCGACGACGACTCCCCTGACAGCCCGGCCCCTCCCCTTGGCTATGGGGTCACAGCCTGCACCGCCACCCAATCCAGAGGGGATCAAAGCCTGTCTCAGGGACCTGAATTAACATGGAATACCAGAGCCCAGCCATATAAATAACCCCCTCTCCTCTGCTCCCCTCTCGGAGGAGGAGAGACAGGGGGAGAGGAGGACAGAGCGATAGAAAACAGGGACCAGCCAAGTCATCCCAAGTGTTTATCTTGGACACATTTCTATCTCAGCGGCCAATAAAACAATTCCACTTAAATGTAAGTGGCCCCTAAAGAGAGTCTATTCCTGGTCCTAAAAGGGTTGTGCGATTGCTTCCATATGGTAGGACAGCATGGGGAGGAGCAGGATGAGCCCAGAACCAGGTCCATTTGGCTGGTACCTCAGCCCAGTCCGTCCACAGCTGTGAAATTACATGCTAACATCTGGGTTATTGCCCACTATGCCTGGGAATTATCAGCCTCACCGATCTTAGGCATCCAACACTGGCAATGTGCCTCCAACAGCAGAGCAACACACACACACACACACCACAAACTCTTTCACATGGCCCCCTTCTGACGCAAACACTATCACACAGCGGTTTTACTGGGGCACACGCCATTTTCTCTCTCCTCGACGGGCACTGGTGAAAGCGTAAAAGATGTTCAGTGTGTGGGTGGTGTTGTACAAACAGCAGTAGAGAACTATTGTATATAACAAGGCCTTTAAGGCTGGGAAATGATTTCAGATGTTGGTGTTTTTTTTTAATATATATATAATAGAAATTCAAACGTGAAATTGACTTTGTTACATGCAAAATTAGCACAGTCATTTAAGAAGAACACTGGCAAAATGTTTGTTGTGTGAGTGTCCATTTCACCATCCTCCGAGCAGCACATATGAAAGTGGCTTTATTTTATTTTTTCATGTGATGTTGAGATTGACTACAGCTTTGTCAGGAATATAAGCAGAGGCAGATGTACCAGCTGAATAGGTGTGAATATCCTCCCACAGTACAGCTACAGCCATGATTACAGTGTGATTCCTAAACACAACAACACAGACTGTGAACCCAGACTACATCTAATTACTGATAAAAAGGCACAGTGGATCGTTGCTTTTTTTCTCTCTTTCTGTTCTTTGCTATACTAGATATTTGATTGTTTGAATTTGCTTAGATCTAGACTCGGCTGGTTATACTTTAAGTCAATATAATTTTCTATCGGCACTAGACTTAGATAATCCATTAAGATACTTTGAAAATAAATGTTCAACCAAATCACAGATGCTTACGAGCCCAAATGCTGGGATGACACCAGTCTTTGTTCCGATATTCCTCCAAAACATAGTGATCTACTGCCCCCTGGTGCTAGATATCGACAAAACTCCCATCCATATTTTCTAAACGTAAAAGGGCGTTTTTGTGATAATACATTATAACATAGGTTTAGTGACAAACATACTGTATCTCATGAAGCACTAAGATATTAAACTCCTACCCTGAAGCTTCTCCTTCGTTTTGGCAGCCATCTCTGTGAGATAAAGAAGAGTAAACAATCAATGAAACGTTGGTAACATTGGACATTTGTATATTTTTTTTATTATACAAATAAATAAGTAAAAGACTTGAGTGAAAAGTGGCCTTACCGGATTCCGTTTAATAGTGGCGTCTCTCAGGGTCAGACAGGTCTCTAGAACAATGACCCCCATATCCACCTTACATTTGGGGTTGTCTAGACACAATTCCATCTCACAAGTCCTGCATACACACACACAAACACACACACAGAGCATGCAGAACAAGAATGGTGAGGAGTCTTTGAGGAGTGTGGATATGATTATATTCTTTAGTGATTTGTGATACTTGTAAACTTACTTGTCTAATTCTAGGTTAGTTAAGACAAGAGTGCTAGACCCCATGAAGACATCAGAGGTCAGATTTCGGTCATATACCTGTATCAAATCCAGAAACATTGTTAGATCTTTATTTTAAATTCAATGGTTTATTCAGCACTGCTGTCATTGACTATGGACTATGTAAGGTGTGTGCTGGCCCTGCTATTGAATATTTAGCTATTGACTCATGATTATCATTCATACACATGGTAATGAGGTAACACCCTGTGTGAAAACAAGCTGATACCCACTCGGACATCCACACTGTGATCCCGGTCACGCAGAGCGTAAGAGAACGACTCGTTCCATCTGGGATCCCGGTTTTTGCGCACCACTTTGCTTTTGTAGAACATCTTCCCTCCAATTTTAAATTTGACGTAAGGATCACTTGCACCTACAGGAAAGAACAAAAAGGAAGGATATCCATGTGATCAACTGTATGCCATTTCTAAATACCATTGTAACAACATTGAATTATAAAAAGGAAATCATGGATTAGGCCTATTCTGTCCTATATATTAAATTCAATAAATACATCAAAATAATTATCAAATGTGAATGCCCCTGTCCAGAACACACACACACACAGTTCCCCTCCCCCCAAGGGGATATCAAAGAGCTGCATTGTGAGAGACGGACATACGCAGGGAGGAGGTGTGCCCCACATTTATTTGAGAAATCAGAGGGATGTAGCTGTTTAATTGTGAAAGAGTAAAAAACCTCTCGCCAGCAGGAGGCAACCAGCAAATAAAGTCCAGAAACCAGGAGCAACCGGTGTTAATCTCCCAAGCCTGTTAGGAAAGTCTGCCTGCGAGCAGTATGAGGGGGGACGGGACGCCTTTGTCTGCGCTATGGCATGCAGATTGGCCGAAAAATGAAACGCCAGTCCCATGCCTTGGTTTGTATGGGGGGAATAAAGGGGGTGCTTGAGAGAGTCTGCAGGGAGTCTAGAATCACATGACAAAGGCCCTGTGGGGATGGGCTGTCAGGCCTGTCAGCTCCCCACTCCAAATGAACATCTCGCTCGGGCAGGCAGGACCCACAGCAGCTCCGCCCTGCCCTGCCAGGCTGTGACAGCCAGGGAAACCTCCAGGCAACTTGACAGGAGGAGAATGTGGCAAGCCAGCAAGGAGAAAAGCTCTGGCATGACTGAGAACGGTGACGATGGAAATGAACAATAACAAAAAAGAGAGGGGGGAACAAAAAGAGAGGAGTGGGGGGATGGCGGCATGGGGCCTCTCAGAATATGTCATGACAGTGTATGGTGGTGGTGGGTCTTTGGCATGGTGAGGATTGTTGGGCAAACAGTGGAGAGACAGGGGGCGTATAGGGATTGCATCATCGAGGTGCCATCTTGTCAGGGAAAGTAAGGTCTCAACTAACAGGAAACAGAAGGCAGCCGGTGCAGGACTGAGGTGTGAGAGACTGAGGCGTAACAACTGGATCCATCCTTATTCCAAGAGTGAACAATTGCACCTAACAAATAATATTTTAAGTGAGTTCTAAAAACTGTCATGATAATAAAATTGCTCGGTATCTTGTACATTAATAGGAATTTCAAAACCAACCATCATCCTATGTTACTATGAACTAGTCAGTGATTTAATCCATACATGATGCGGCTGTCATGTGGTGATTCCTCCTGATGCCAATTGAGGTCACTGTTTTCCCCAAAATTGGCATATTAGCATAGTGCCTGAGGTATATTTCTGAATTCAGATTGTGACTTGTTGCTAGTGTTTCTAGTTAGACAAAATGTGCTTTTCTTTTGTACATTTACCCTTTTTGTATGTTTCTAATCCAATAACAGTTAGCCTAGTGCTACAGTAGCTAAATGTGCAGTGCCCTTTCAGACTTGTTGCAAGTTCTTCTAGTCCAGTAAACAGACATAGCCTAATGTGCTTTCTGTTATTGTATATTTTACTATTTCTAATCAAATAACATTTAGCTGAATAACCTTGTCAGTTATCCGCTAACAATCAGCTGGCTGTACTGTACCCATTAGTCATGTTGGTAGCTAGTGCTACTGCAGCTAGCTAATGTTAGCTGCTGAAAGCCAGACTAGCTCGGTAGCTACTGATGGCTAACTCTATGAGATGTTTATAGGTAGCACTTAACTAAATACACACTTTTAGGTCTGGATGGCCTCCTCATACAACAGGAAACCTATCATTGACTCTTTGCTCCCCTGCCTTGTTTCCCCAAGGGGTAGTGTCCCTGTGCCAAAAGGCTCGACCCCCTGGTGGCCCCCCAAAATGTAGAGTCTGAATAATCAAAAACATTGTCTTTTGCCTGTTGATGACTGAAATGCAGTGAAGAAAACTATATGACAACAATAATGTTTAATGTAACTGGCCCCTCTAACAGTACTACTGGCCCCAGCTTGGCCCGCCCTGTTGAAATGGTCTAGAACCTCCCCTGCCCTGGGGACCAGAGATGAAGACCACTGAGCATGACAGCCCAACCGAGAGGACAGTCAGACTGCTTTAAGTGACTGTCGACATATTTGCCAGGTATTTATATACCTTATATCTCATGTGGGTATAAGATAACATCAAAGTTTCACCAAGGTGTCTTTCCCAGGGTGACTTTACAATTAGAAAATGATCTCTTTTTTAAAGTTCTCTACTTACACTTCTGTCTTTGTATTTTGGCATGCCATACTGTCTTTCTTTCACATTGTCTAGATGTAAATATTACATTTTGATGTAGTAGTACATGAAAATGTGTTGTGAAACTACAACTTAGTTGTAGTTACCTACAGCTGAGTCACAGCTGTAGGTATTTGGTGGCGTTTTCTGTGTCTTCCACAAGGGAGGAGTAATGACAGTCTGGTCTGACCACATGCCTTGCCACTGTGTCTGTCTGTACTCTATTCAGAACCTCAGTTTCACGTTTGAACTGAAGCCATTATTAAACACATCCCAACGTGTCAATGAGTATTAGCATAACCTATGATTACATAGGGAAAAAAACTAAGCTATGTATGACTTTTTTTGTAGTTGCTTAATGCAAATTGTAACTGTTTGCTAAATTGGTCGACTTCCAAAATAGTGTTGCATGCTAACACTCACAGAAATGCTTGAGTTTCACCTAGCAGAATCTTTTTAACACAAACAGGGCATTCATTGTGAGTAGGTGGGGTGTGATTTGGTATTGATTGCAGTGGGATTTTCACTTCAGAATTTCCATAGTGAACATTTTGGGGGTTTTTGTTTTCAATGGTTGGGTAACACTTCCAGTTACATTGTGGAAGCACAACATTGTCACTGAGTTGAACATTGACTAACAGCAGGTCAAGCACTGTCAGTGCACTTACCAGAGCGATCCCGGATAAACAGGTTTCTACCTTCCTTCAGGTTGATGGTGAGGAGATACCTCTGAAAAGCAGCGGGCACAGACCCCCCTGCTGTATCCTGAGAACAAACAGAACAAGCAGATTATCTCTATGCCATCATGTTGTCCTCGATCAGGTGACAAAGTGTGATACAAGTCCAGAACTCACACTGTCGGCTGCTTGGTCCTGCATGGGCTGCTCATACTGGTCGCTCTGCTCATTGCACTTTATCACAAAGGAAAGTTGGAAACAAACTGGATGAGAGACCCTGACTCTCACATATCCTTACATAAGACATTAGCAGAAAGACTGTCAAAAAATATCCTGTTGTCATGTCGAGTGTTCACATTCTGCTAACTGTGACGTGAAAAAGATTTGATTAGATCAGTTTTATTCAGTCTGTTTCGGTCAACCTTAACGTGTTGTGTTGGCAACCCGGTAATGCAGGTTTAAACTGGACTCGGTAACATGTCAGAGATCTAGCTGAGGTCGGAAGGAAGGAGGATGTAGATGTTTGGGTTTCAGTTATACCCAGAAACCTAATAATGAGCCTGCTACAACCAACCACGGAGTTGAGGGGGACCATAGATTGTTTTGGGGGGGGCCTACATGTTAGGGTGAAAAATATCAACAACAATACAATTATCACTCTTAGATAATGTGCTGTGACTAATCTTAGAGAACCGGGCACAGCTAGTATCACTGTAAGACTTCTTTTTTTTTATCAGACCACAATATTTGAGTATGAAAA